>NC_058406.1:85643522-85921960 GCF_002201575.2 Neomonachus schauinslandi | reverse complement strand
TTCTTTCTTTCTTTCTTTCTTTCTTTCTTTCTTTCTTTCTTTCTTTCTTCTTTCTTTCTTTCTTTCTTTCTTTCTTTCTTTCTTTCTTTCTTTCTTCTTTCTTTCTTTCTTTTTCTCTTTCTTTCTTTCTTTCTTTCTTCCTTCCTTCCTTCCTTCCTTCCTTCCTTCCTTCCTTCCTTCTTTCCTTCTTTCTTTCTTTTTCTTTCTTTCTTTCTTTTTTTTTTTTTTTGCTAATAAACTTCTTGCTCCACCCTCCTTCTTATGAAAATCTTTTATTTTGTACAACTCCTTGGAGCTCCCCTACCTACTAGATGGGATGGTGCCTGATTCATGAAATTCATAAAACCAATTAGATCTTCAAATTTACTCAATTGAATTTTTATTCTTTAACAGATTTGGTGGCAGCAGTGGGATCCAAAGCAAATCTCCATCAACATTCAGGGACAATGAGAAACACAAGCATGGCGCCCTGTTAACCCTTTTGAATTCACTTTCTTGCTGTTTTCAAAGGCCATTGGTGAGTTCCTATGAGTTTGAGCTCTGTGCTCTGCATTTGAGCTCCTGATCTAATTGGGTTTTTTGTCCAGGGTTAACAGGTCACTGTAGACTAAGAGGAAGCACTAACAGATCATTAGTCAGCCCTCAGTTCAGGCCACAATTCCATATCAGAATCTCTTCCCTCATTCTAGTCTGCAGTCCCCATTTACTGGGGTTTGCTGGTTTAGTCCACGTTGGACTAGCCAGAGCTGCACTGGGTTAGACTTAAGAACCAGAATGAGTTCAGGATCAGACTGGGTCTGATTTAAGAAGCATAATGGGTCTGGGATTAGACCAGGTCTGATTTGAGCTGGATGGCATTTAGTGTGAGGCCTTGGTGTTTTAAATAAAAACCAGTTGCTAATGGGGGATCTTGGAAGCCAGAAATAAAGCTGCAAATATTGGTGGGCATGGATTGAGCATTTAAAGGCTTTGCCACCTCAAGAAGTCTCCCATGATAGGATAAGTTGGTTATGGAATGGGTTAAACTGACACTAGGTCACTTGCCAACTTCAAGAAAATTTCTGTGCAATGAGGTACACTGTAAACACCCCACAAATACCAACCCCATGGCACATCCCTCTTAGATATTAGTTTGCCTCTAAGAAACCTAGCTAAAAGGCCTAGCTAAAAGAAATAGGATTCTTTATATCAAGAGAGTTGAGCACATTGCCTCTGGCACCCCTGCTTATTTTGTGTCTAAGAACTATAGTCCTGGTAGTTGGAGATATCTAGCAAGATGGAACAATTTTACTAAAAAACAACCTGGGATTACAATGGCTATTAAGGGGAATGTTACAATTAGATAAGATCATTTAAGAACACTTGTAATTAATGGTTCCCAAATTAAATAGAATGGGATACTTATTTTTTTTTTTTAAGATTTTATTTATTTATTTGACAGAGAGAGACACAGCGAGAGAGGGAACACAAGCAGGGGGAGTGGGAGAGGGAGAAGCAGGCTTCCTGCAGAGCAGGGACCCCGATGCGGGGCTTGATCCTAGGACCCTGGGATCATGACCTGAGCTGAAGGCGGATGGTTAACAACTGAGCCACCCAGGCACCCTTGGGATACTTTTTTTTTTTTTTTTTTAAGATTTTATTTATTTATTTGAGAGAGAGAATGAGATAGAGAGCATGAGAGGGGGGAGGGTCAGAGAGAGAGGCAGACTCCCTGCTGAGCAGGGAGCCTGACGTGGGACTCGATCCCGGGACTCCAGGATCATGACCTGAGCCAAAGGCAGTCGCTTCAACTGAGCAACCCAGGCGCCCAGGGGATACTTATTTTAATTTACATGCAGAAGTCTCCAAAAATTCTCAAACTTCCAAAGTCGTTTCAGTGGAAGATTCATTGCAAAAGACTAATAAAAAATTAAAGAGAGAAAAGGTACCTAAAAGATTATAAGACTTGTATCCATTCTGAAGAAACTATTAACAGTTGCCTTTTAAATTAAAACCACTCAAGGATACAGGTAGTCCTCTTCAGGTATCTTTCACTCTTTAGTCAAAGACCAAACTAAGGGCTATGGTTAAGAATTTTTTAAACCCAGGGAGGATCCTCAAAAGTTTTTGTAAATAGATTGCCTCCTGACCCCATTCAAGAGAGGAAGATAAAATTTCACATTGTCCCTCTCTTTCCAAATCCAGACTAATTGGTTATTGATTCTTTCTCTCCCAGGATAGCTATTTCCTTTTTGTTTATCTACTTTTTGCATCCTAAGAATTTGGCTTGACTTTTTACCTGCCTGGGATTAGCAGGTTATTGGTTCTTTCTTTAGTTATCTTTGGGAGTAACTCTAAATCTTGTGAAGATACAATCTTTTACACCCTCTTTGAGGACACCTCATAGGTCCATGAAGTTGCTTAAAGCTGCCAGAAATATTTATTGTTTGTCGAGGCTGAAACATGACAAGATATTTGAAAGAACTTAATAACTCTATGATCAGAAATTTGACAAAGTGGAAGCTGATATTCAGAGCCTGATAGGAAGTTTTTTAGGCATTCTCCCATAGGCTAAATGTAACCAAAAGGAAAGAAGAAATTCTAATATAAGTGGATGGGTGCATCAGTCCTTTGACATCATTGTCAGCAAGTAACCTAATTGAGGAATTTAAAGCAGTTGTCCTTATTTTATAAACCTAGTATTTACAGGACCAATGGGGTGGTTACAGAAACAATTCAGAATCCACTGATCCTTTTTACCTATTCCCAAACCTCCCTTATTTATCTCAAAAGGCTTGTAAGTAAAACTTGTAAAAACTCTGGCCTCAAGGGAACAAACATCCTAGGAACATCCTGCTTTATTTTTTCCTTTGAATTATAAATGTTGTACCTAGGGTCTTCCCTGGAACTTTTATCTAGACCATTTTTTTTTTTTTTTAAGATTTTTATTTATTTATTTGACAGAGAGAGAGAGAGAGAGCACAAGCAGGGGGAGCAGCAGTGGGAGGGGGGGAAGCAGGCTCCCCACTAAGCAAGGAGCCCAATGTGGGGCTCAATCCCAGGACCCTGGGATCATGACCTGAGCTGAAGGCAGATGCTTAACTGACTGAGACACCCAGGTGCCCCTGGGCCATCTTTTTAGAAAGCAAATTTTGGGGAGGTAATTCTTATCAAGAAAAAAACAAAAGCAGAAAGATTATTTAGAACTTGATTTGTTATGGATAAATAACAAATCTTAAGTGTCTTCTCCACAAATATTACAAAAAGCTTTAGCCATCTAGACAGGTAACTTTAGCTTGTTCCATTTACCAGAAAAACAAACCTAGATCTATCTTTTATAACTAGTGAATTTTAGCCATCTAGACAGGTAACTTTAGCTTGTTCCGTTTACCACAAAAACAAACCTAGATCTATCTTTTATAACTAGTGAATTTTGCACCAATTTCATGGCAATAATTTTAAAACAGAAGCTATAAGGTCTCTGTTGCATCTGAACAACAGTTCGTGTGTATCTATATCTATGTTGTAGATGTGTGGTATTTTCTACTTCCAGATGGTATTGCCAAAATTAATTTGTAAAAGCTCTGCTTAATTGGCTTAAACAAACAAGCACTTTACATAAATTAGTATTCATAAAAATTCTCAGAAATATAATAGAAACTAACCCAATGTTTTTCAAGTTCTTGTGATCTGGGATAATCTTCAGTAAATTAAAGTTAGTTTAATGAGTTCATTGGTTTAATTAAAACAGGCATGTCTTTAGAGTTATCAACATTGAATATAATTCTGGTAAATAACCTTTATTCTAATACTTAAATTTATTTACTTATTAAATTCATGTAATATTATTTGCAATTTGTCAGCAAAACTAATTTAGAATTATGGTTGACTTTGTTTGGTGTCTCATAAAGTTTTTGTGCATAATCTAAACATAATTGTTAAGAACAAGTAGGTTGAATAGATATAATTTTAGGTAAGTTTTTTAAATAGTTTCCCCAAATCTTGGTAACTTGACACCTTAAAGTTTTGCTAAGTGATGAGTTAAGTTAAATTCATTGAATATCTGCATCATTTCCTAATAAGATAATAATGAAACATTAATTCCTGAGAATAGGTTTATCTATTTTTGGCTTCATAGTACAGAGAAACTAAAAGATATTTGGATGTGTTAGTGCCACATTGGAAAAGGCACATGCTTCTAGAAATTATGAAATGTATTTGTAAATTTGCCAACCTAAAGAATGCTGGTGTTACAGGGTTGCAGTTTTCTTGTCTCACGGAGGCGAAGAATGAATCTCGTGGACACAAAAGGGTGAAGTGATAGTTTATTAAGTTAAGGTAAGAACCCAAAGAAAGCCCTCTAGAGTGAGAGGGGTTTATAAAGTTAAGGTAAGAACCCAAAGAAAGGCCTCTAGAGTGAGAGGGGTTGAATGGGTTGCCAGTGAGGCTTTTATGGTCAGTCTTTTATTCAAAACTGATGAGGGAACCTAAATCTTCTTGATGTCACCTCTGATAGCACCATGATTACTTCTCCTTTGAATATCTCATCAGTGATGTTTAAGACAAATGAGGTGGTCTGGTTATGTTCCCTTATCTCTGGTTTCCTTACACCTCAGCGTTTCTGGGATTTTTGTGAGCTTGATCACATAGCCCCCTACTTGTCTCTCCCTACCTAGCCCCACCTGTCCCTTACTCACTGGTATAACGGTTCACAATTGCTTACATCTAGTTCTCACTAGATATTAAGGTTTCTAAGGGTTTAAGAATTCTAATTAACGTATGTGATTAAAGCTACTAGAAATAATAAGGGAAACATCTTCTTATACCAAGAAGTAAGATGTGTTTTTGATAAGAGAAGATATGAGAAATTGAGATGCATTTTTTGTTGAAGGAAAAGAAAGTAATTTTGTCCTAAAATGAGGCTGGTTGTCTAAAGAGGAAAAACAGGGGCCCCTGGGTGGCTCAGTCAGTTAAGTGCCTGGCTTTTGATTTTGGCTCAGGTCAAGAACTCAGGGTCCTGGGATTGAGTCCCATTCCAAAGCTGTTGGACTTTTGGTCTCCTTTTGATAACAGATTATGAAAGTTTCTATACCTTTTAACTGCTCTGCCTAGAAACAGTGATTTTGTGTTTTATAAAAATAATTTCTTGTGTCTGCTGTCTTTATTAGGTCTTTGATTACCTAGGAAAACTGAGTCTTCTTAATATTAAAGGAGCTAAATTTTGCTAATAGATAATTACTAAGTTTCATAATAATCTGTGATACTATTCAGGCAAGCACTTTATTTTTTTTGTTAGATTTTATTTATTTATTTGTCAGAGAGAGAGCTCACAAGCAGCGGGAGGGGCAGGCAGAGGAAGAAGCAGGCTACTGGCTGAGCAAGGAGCCTGATGCTGGACTTGATCCCAGGACCCTGGGATCATGACCTGAGCTGAAGGCAGATGCTCAACCAACTGAGCCACCCAAGCAAGCACTTTAAAATTTTTTGTCTGTGTGCGATTTTAACAAACTTCCCCAAATCAAATTCTAAATGAAGTCTTTTGTCCTAAAAGAAACTAGAATTTTTCCAGAAGTTTCCCTTAACATTTCAAAGGATTTGTTAACCTAATTAGGCTTATTTGATATGTTAAATTATATGGAAAGCATTGTCAAATAATATCTAATATGATGCCTTCCTTATATTGTATTTGTATAGGTATGTAAGAGTTCTAGAAATCATGTGAAATTCCTAGACATGTGTCCTGATATAACTTTATCACTTTATATTATTCTTTTACCTTCTGAAGGGGCTCTCATCAAAATTGAGGCTTGTACTAAAAGGACTAAGCCTGAGTATCAATGAGATGCTTTAGCTGACTTTCATGCAAAGGCAGCAGAAACAGAACCTGTAAAGATTGTGTCACATGTGGATGAAGGCTATTCTGCTTCTGCAGAAAATGACCCTTTGGTGCCAGACTTTTGCCATCCTGATGTCCTTGCCACATGGCAACAGCCTGCTTCTAAATCAAAGAAACAATAATTGTAAATTAAATGAACAGTTAGGGCTATGGGCAACCCAAGATGGCTGCACAGTTCTTTCTGGCTCCCTGGCAAGCCTCACTTTTTTGGTGTTTACATTCCTTCACCCACTCTGGTGCATTCAAGATGACTCAAATTATTAATTGACATTGATGGGAAAACTTTTATAAAATTGCAAAAATAGTCTACCAATAATGTCTGACTTGTCATGTTCATAATCCTGGAGAAACTATTTTGTTTTGTTTTTCAAGAGGCTTCACACCTCCCTCTGGACCCTTTGAACACCTGCAGTTGGACTTCATTCAACTGTCACTTAGTATGGGTTACCACTATGTTCTTATTCTTATATGTGTGTTTTTCGCATGGATTGAAGCTTTCCCTTAACTGCAAGACATGTCCTCATAGTGGCAAAAAACTGTTAGAAAATGTGTTTTCTACTTGGTATACTGTCCATGATCTCCAGTGATCAAGATACCTCTGCTTCCCTGGGAAAATCTTATAAGCCTTAATGAAAACCTTGAAAACTTTTTGGAATTATCACTCTCCCCATCACTTCAATCATCAGACAAGGTTGAGAGAACTAATGGGATCCTCAAACTGAGCATTTCTAAACTTGCCAAAACTATTGGACTTCGCTGTTCTAAGATATTGCCCTTGGTCTTACTGACTGCTAGAAGTTACCCCTTTGGGAAGTATAACCTCACACCATGTAAGATAGTCATAAGAAGACCAATGTATATTGGTGTACAATCTTGTGCTGATCCCTTGTTGTCTCATACTGGTATGACTGACTACTGTAAGTCTCTCGTATCTTATGCTCAAGCCTGTCAACAGGTTATAGAAGCCTTTGTGGATCCCAATTTAAAGGATCCTGTTGGTCACAGTCTAAAGCCTGGTGACGAGGTATTCTGGAAACATCATCAGAGGAAGACACTTCTTGAGCTCAGTTGGAAGGGACTTTACCAAGTTTTCCTGACTGCTGACACTGTTGCAAAACTAGAAGACACTGGAGATCTCTGAATCAAATTGACAAGGAAGAGGAGTAGCTGACATTGAAGTAACTGATTCAGCCCACGACAATGGATCAACTTCATATTTTAACTAAATATGAAACCCTTTCCCCTTATTTTCTTTTCCTTTACTTTGGCATTGCCTAGAAAGATAATGCCTTCCTCTGTATCTCTCAGGCCATTGCTAAGAGGGGGTAATCTAGAATTTATTTCAGGTTAGAAGAAAATCTAACTGTGCCCCTAATTTTTCACAAGCAAAATAAGAGATCTCTTTGGTTGACTCCCCCATATTTGCATTGTTGAGTTAGAAAGGACCTACCAAGGAGGCTTTCATAATTTAGGATTCACTCCTTATAGGAGGTCCCTATTTCCCTGGTTAGGGATAAATGTAAATGAGCCTATGACCAAGAACTTCTCCTTAATTCTTAATTATTGAAGAATCTGCTGCTGAAGTAATAGTGGCCCTACAAAGATTCTTAGACTCTATGGCCAAAGTTCTTGATAATAGAATAGCCCTTAATCATCTTTTATCTGAGCAAGGAGGTGTCTGTGTTGTGGCCAACACCATTTGCTGTACCTGGATTAACACTTCTGGGGAAATTAAAACTCAATTACATAAAATCGGGGGGGGGGGAGCCACTTGGCTTAAAAAGTTCACTTTAGGTGGGGTGCCTGGGTGGCTCAGTTGGTTGAGCATCTGATTCTTGGTTTCAGCTCAGGTCATGATCTCAGGGTCATGAGAATGCGCTCCGCATCAGGCTCTGTGCTCATTGTGGAGTCTGCTTGTCCCTCTCCCTCTGCTCCTTCCCCTGCTCTCTCTCTGTCTCAAATAAATAAATAAAATCTTAAAAAAAAAAGTCACTTTAGGGGAGTCTTTCTTTTACTTAATATTGATTTATATTTATGAATTTATGAATTATATTTATGTCTTGGGGACTGTGGCTTTGAAGTGTACTATGAACATTAGGAATTATTATTTATAATCTCCCTGGCACATTGTAGCCTCTCAAAAACTGAAAATGCATATGTGCAGCTGCTAACTACCAAGCAGATGATCGCCCTGTACTGGAACCTCATAGGAGAAGCCAAGAAAATGACTGACTTAAAGAATGTGAACCTGAAGCCATGACCTGTGAATATCACAGAGATTAAGCATGACTTATAGATGCCACACAAAAACACAAACTGCAAGAATTTTAGAGCAATAGCTGAGAGTGGTGTGATGCCTTAAATTCTGATCACATCTCTCTCAGTTAAGCTGAGAGTCTGAGCAAAAGGGGGGAATTGTTAAAAGAAAACCATAGGCCCAAAATGGCTTCACTTAGGTCAAGTCACCAAACCGGAGCTTAATGTATAATCTACTTGCATTTTTAAAAAAGATTTTATTTATTTATTTGAGAGAGAGAAAAAGAGCATGAGAGCACAATAGTGGGGAGGGGCAGATGGACAAGCAGACTCCACCCTGAGCATGGAGCTAGATACAAGGCTCAATCCCAGGACCCTAAGATCATGACTTGAACAAAAGTCAGACACTTAACCAAATGAGCCATTTGCAGTTTTAACCTGCCCCAGAAATGTAGTCTTAACCAGTCAGGAATTTTCTGTTAAGCACCAGTTAGGTAGCCTGTCACATGGGCCTTCTCTCTCCCCCAAGGGAAGATGAGGTAATCTGTCTAAGATCCCCTAAGGGAAGGTAACCTTGCCTGGAAAAATCCTTTCTTTTCTTTTCCTAATAACCTCTTGCTTCACCCTTGTACCCATAAAAACCTCCTTGTAGGCTGGGGTGCCGCCTGATTCAGGAGTCACTTCATAAAGCCAATTAGATCTTCAAATTTACTCCATTGAATTTTTGTTCTTTTTTTTTTTAAAAAAGATTTTATTTATTTATTTGACAGAGGGAGACACAGCAAGAGAGGGAACACAAGCAGGGGGAGTGGGAGAGGGAGAAGCAGGCTTCCCGCAGAGCAGGGAGCCCGATGCGGGGCTCGATCCCAGGACCCCAGGATCATGAGCTGAGCGGAAGGCAGACGCTCAACCGACTGAGCCACCCAGGCACCCCTGAATTTTTGTTCTTTAACAGTTTATTCCAATCAAGTTAACAACCCCACTATTCTACTGAAATTGCCCTTCTCAAGGTCACTAATGACCTCGACATTGCTAAATCCAATGGTTATTTCTCAGATCTTATCCTATTTGATCTATCAATATCACTAAACACAGTTGTTTACTCTCTGCTATAAAAACAACCAAAACAAAACACAACCCTAAAACTAAGCTCCCTTCATTTGACTTGCTGTGTACCACACTTTTCATGTTTTCCCTCCATCATTCTGGTCACTCTCTTTGTTTCTTTTGCTGGTTCCTCCTCATCTTGACCTCTAAATGTAGGAATTTCTCACGGTTCAATCTTTTATTCTCACTCTACTCATCCTACAGATAATCTCAACAAGTTTCATGGCTTTAAAAACCATCCATATATTGATGACTTGTAATTTATATCTCCAGCCTTTACCTCTTCCCTGTACGCTTCAAAACCATAAATCTAAGTGCTTACCTTAACACCTCCTCCATGTTGTATAATAATCATCTCAATCATAGCATGTTTAAAACTGAGCTCTTGATATTTTTTAAATCTCAAGTTTTTTCTATCTCAGTTACTTTTGATTTCTCTTTATCTTTTATATCCCATGACTTTCCATTCAGCAAATTCTCATTTTGCCTTGAAAATATCTCAAAAATGGGACCATTTTTCTCCATCCCCACTGTTACCACCTTGTCAAAGCCACCGTGAACTTTCTGAAATTGCAATAATCTCATGGCCATTCTACTTTTGTCCTTGCCCCCTGGACAGACACAATAAGGCTCAACAATTATTCTGTGTATTCTTCATATACCAACTCCCTTGTTCTTAGGTGGGACTACGTAATTCATTCTGGCCAATGACCTGCTACTGAAAGAAACGTGTCAATTCCAGACTACATCATGGAAGAGTAGATGTGAAAGCAGTGATGATAGAGGCCACACATTGAGATTATAGAGATAAGGCAAACATAGGCAGACAGGTAAACTTAACATAGAATACCTAGTTACCATATCGATAACAACTGCCTTAGGAAATTGCTGGACTTCCACCAAACTTTGCATAATTAAGAAATAATTTTTATTATGTGAAATGCATTGATAGTTTAGGGTTTTTTTGTTTTTTTCTTTAACCATATCAAATCTAATTGTAATAATACACTCTGACATTTTATGTATCAACTGGCCACAGGGTGCCAAGATCAAGCATTATTTCTTGGTTTGTCTTGGAGGGTGGTTTTAGATGAGATTAGCATTTGACTTGGTGGACTCAGTGAAGTAGATTGCCTAGTCCAATACAGGTAGACATCATACCATCCTTTGAGGGCCTGAATAGAACAAAAGGTGAATGATGGAAGAGTCCAGCCCTTTTTTCTTACCTCACTGTTGAGCTGGACTATTTTACCTCTGGCCTTGACTGGGATTTATACCATCAGCTCCCCTGGTTCTCAGGCTTTCAGATTTGGACTAATTTATACCACCAGCTTTCTTGGATCTCAGTTGATAGAAGGAAAATTATGGGACTTTTCAGCCTCCACAATCACAGGAACGAATTCCTCAAAATTAGTACTTATCTTCTCTATGAATATATAATTTTTATTTATTATAAGATTTTAAAATTTATATGCATATTGAAGAATATATATTATAGTATATATTAGTCTTATAATAAGAATATATTTTGGGAGGGGAAGATGGCAGCAGAGTAGGAGGAGCCGAGGCTGACCTTGTCTCACAAATAAAATTAGATATCAAATCATCCTAAATACCTCAGAAACTGATCTGAAGATTGGCAGAAAAAACTCCACAACTAAAGGTAGAAAAGAGGCCACTTCGAAGAAGGTAGAAAGTGCAGAGATGTAGCTTGGGAGAGAAATGGATCATGGCCACTGTGGTGGGAGGTGCAGGGAAGGTTGAGAGATAGACTAACACTCAGGAGCACATGGGGAAATGAATCCCTATAGCAATTGGCTTGGAAAGCAAGAGAAGCTGAATTTTTAAAGTTCTCTAACCAGCAGGGCTTAAAGCCTGGAGTTTTAAAGGTCAGCATGCTTGGCTCTGGGAAAGCTTGGAAGACATTGGGGCTTCTCTTGCAGAGAAGGCAGGCAAACAGCCCACTGATTTACAGCATAGAAACAGCCATCTGAAGAGTGCCTGGGGCATAGAGTGGGGAGGTTAGTTGCTTATCTTGGAGCATTTCCCAGAGAGACAGCATTAACAAAGAGAACTCTCAAGGAACAAAGGAACTGGTAAGCACCATTTCCCTCCCCCAGCCCCTCAGCATAAACACAGAGCCACCTGCAGGAACCAGTGCCATGCTGGCTCTCCCTACCTAACTTACTTATGCTAAGCACCCCCACCCCATGCTCTGGAAGAACCACCCTTCCCAATCATGGATGCTTCAGTCCCAAAGTGCCTGGGACCCCTCCCCCAGAAGACCAGCCCAAACCCCTGCTAACACCATGTCTCCCAGCCCGGGAGTTTTACAGCACCTCAGTTCCAGCAGCAGGTCTCTTTTCACAAGCAGACCAGAACACACCTAGTTAAAACACGCCACATTCAGGCCAGGGACCAAACGCTGCCCACAACAGACAGAGAGCCTCTGCAGACGACTGGCTTGAAGGATAAAGCAGCCATGACAGAACAGCAGAGTGCACGCAGCACAATTGGTTATACTTCCAGAACTGCCAGTGCCTGGAGAATGGGGAACACTACATGGCAGGGCGCTATAAGACTTCATCTTCATAAATCCATTATCCTCAAGAGCAGGAGCTGTAGCTGACTTCCTTAACACACAGAAACAGGCACAGAGACTGAACACCACTGAAATACTAACAATATAAAGTAAATAGTATGAAAAAGTATATACCAACAAGTTGAATAACTTGGAAAAAATGGATAAATTCCTAGAAACATATAACTACCAAAACTGAAACAAGAGGAAATAGAAAGTTCAAACAGACTGATTACCAGCAAAGAAATTGAATCAGTAATCAAAATAACTGAACAAACAGAAGTCCAGGACCACATGGCTTCACAGGCGAATCCTACCAAATATTTGAAGAGTCGATACCTATTCTTCTCAAGCTATGCCAAAAAATAGAAAAGGAAGGAAAGCTTCCAATTCATTCTATGAGGCCAGGATTATCCTGATACTACAACCAGATGACACCAGAAGAAAAGAGAACTACAGGCCAGTATCTCTGATGACCATACATGCAAGAACTCTCAACAAAATAATGGCAACCCAAATCCAACAATACATTAAAAACATCATTTACCATGATCAAGTAGGCTTTATTCCTCGGTTTCAACAGTGTTTCAATATTTGCAAATCAATCAACATGATATGTCATATCAGTAAGAGATAGGATAAGAACCATATGATCATTTCAAAAGAAGCATAAAAGCATTTGACAAAGTACAACATCCATTTGTGATAAAAACCCTCAACAAAGTAGGTTTGTTTGTTTATTTATTTATTTATTTATTTATTTATTTATTTATTTTGACTTTAACATCCCTGGATCCCTGAGATTTTTTTTTTTTTTAATTTTATTATGTTATGTTAGTCACCATACAATACATCATTAGTTTTTGATGTGGTGATCCACGATCCATTGTTTTCGTATAACACCCAGTGCTCCATGCAGTATGTGCCCTCTTTAATACCCATCACTGGGCTAACCAATCCCCCCTCCCCCCTCCCCTCTAAAACCCTGTTTGTTTCTCAGAGTCCATAGTCTCATGGTTCATCTCTCCCTCCAATTCCCGCCCCCATTTTCCCTTCCTTCTCCTAATGTCCTCCATGCTATTCCTTATGA
Organism: Neomonachus schauinslandi; assembly: GCF_002201575.2. NCBI lineage: Eukaryota > Metazoa > Chordata > Mammalia > Carnivora > Phocidae > Neomonachus > Neomonachus schauinslandi. The sequence goes on along the minus strand of NC_058406.1, from coordinate 85,909,051 downwards.
CCCACAAATAAGTGAAACCATATGATAATTGACTTTCTCTGCTTCATTTATTTCACTTAGCATAATCTCCTTCAGTCCCATCCATGTTGATGTAAAAGTTGGGTATTCATCCTTTCTGATTGCTGAGTAATATTCCATTGTATATATGGACCACATCTTCTTTATCCATTCATCTGTTGAAGGGCATCTTGGCTCTTTCCACAGTTTGGCTATTGTGGACTTTGCTGCTATGAACACTGGGGTGCATATGGCCCTTCTTTTCACTACATCTGTGTCTTTGGGATAAATGCCCAGGAGTGCAATTGCTGGGTCATAGGGTAGTTCTATTTTTAAATTTTTGAGGCACCTCCACACTGTTTTCCAAAGTGGCTGTACCAACTTGCATTCCCACCAACAGAGTAAGAGGGCTCCCCTTTCTCCACAACCTCTCCAACATTTGTTGTTTCTTTCCCTGTCCATTTTTGCCATTCTAACTGGTGTAAGGTGGTATCTCAGTGTGGTTTTGATTTGGATTTCCCTGATGGCTAATGATGATGAATATTTTTTCATGTGTCTGTTAGCCATTTATATGTCTTCTTCGGAGAAGTGTCTGTTCATATCTCCTGCCCACTTTTTGACTTGATTATTTGTTTTTTGGGTGTTGAGTTTGAGAAGTTCTTTATAGATCTTGGATACCAGCCCTTTATCTGTAGTGTCATTTGCAAATATCTTCTCCCATTCTGTGGGTTGCCTCTTTGTTTTGTTGACTGTTTCCTTTGCTGTGCAGAAGCTTTTTATCTTGATGAAGTCCCAAAAGTTCATTTTTGCTTTTGTTTCACTAGCTTTTGGAGATGTATCTTGAAAGAAGTTGCTGTCAAAGAGGTTACTGCCTATGTTCTCCTCTAGGATTTTGATGGAATCCTGTCTCACATTGAGGTCTTTCATCCACTTTGAGTTTATCTTTGTGAATGGTGTTAGAGAATGGTCGAGTTTCATTCTTCTGCATGTGGCTGTCCAGTTTTCCCAGCACCATTTATTGAAGAGACTGTCTTTTTTCCATTGCATGTTTTTTCCTGCTTTGTCAAGATTATTTGACCAAAGAGTTGACGGTCCATATCTGGGTGTTCTATTCTGTTCCATTGGTCTATATGTCTGTTTTTGTGCCAGTGCCATGCTATCTTGGTGATCACAGCTTTGTAATATAGCTTGAAATCAGGCAACGTGATGCCCCCAGCTTTGTTTTTCTTTTTCAACATTTCCTTGGTGATTCGGGGTCTTTTCTGATTCCATACAAATTTTAGGATTGTTTGTTCCAGCACTTTGAAAAATGTCATTGGAATTTTGATCAGGATGACATTGAAGGTATAGATTGCTCTGGGTAGCATAGACATTTTAACAATGTTTATTCTTCCGATCCATGAGCATGGAATATTTTTCCATCTTTTTGTGTCTTCTTCAGTTTCTTTCATGAGTGTTTTGTAGTTCCTAGAGTATAGATTCTTTACCTCTTTGGTTAGGTTTATTCCAAGGTATCTTATGGTTTTTGGTGCTATTGTAAATGGAATCGTTTCTCTAATTTCTCTTTCTACAGTTGTGTTGTTAGTGTATAAGAAAGCAACTGATTTCTGTGCATTGATTTTGTATCCTGCCACATTACTGAATTGCTGTATGGGTTCTAGTAATTTGGGGGTGGAGTCTTTTGGGTTTTCCACATAAAGTATCATGTCGTCTGCGAAAAGAGAGAGTTCGAATTCTTCTTTGCCAATTTGAATACCTTTTATTTCTTTTTGTTGTCTGATTGCTGTTGCTAGGACTTCTAGTACTGTGTTGAACAATAGTGGCGAGAATGGGCATCCCTGATGTATTCCTGATCTTAAGGGAAAGGCTCTCAGCTTTTCCCCATTGAGGATGATATTCACTGTGGGTTTTTCATAGGTGGATTTTATGAACTTGAGGAATGTTCCCTCTATCCCTATACTCTGGAGAGTTTTAGTCAGGAAAGGATGTTGTATTTTGTCAAATGCTTTTTCTGCACCATTTGAGAGGACCATATGGTTCTTCTCCCTCCTCTTATTAATGTGTTCTATCACATTGATTGATTTGCAAATGTTGAACCACCCTTGCATCCCGGGGATAAATCCCACTTGGTCATGGTGGATGATCCTTTCAATGTATTGTTGGATTCTATTAGCTAGGATTTTGTTGAGGATTTTGGAATCCATATTCATCAGGGATATCAGTCTGAAACTCTCCTTTTTGATGGGGTCTTTGCCTGGGTTGGGGATTAAGGTAATGCTGGCTTCATAGAATGAGTTTGAAAGTTTTCCTTCCTTTTCAATTTTTTGAAACAGCTTCAGTAGAATAGGTATTATTTCTTCTTTGAATGTTTGGTAGAATTCCCCAGGGAATCCATCAGGCCCTGGACTCTTGTTTTTTGGGAGGTTTTTGATCACTGCTTCAATCTCGTTACTGGTTATTGGCCTATTCAGGTTGCCAATTTCTTCCTGTTTCAGTCTTGGCAGCTTATAGGTTTCCAGGAAGGCCTCCTTTTCATCCAGATTGCTCAGTTTATGGGCATATAGTTGTTGATAATAATTTCTAATAATTGTTTCCATTTCCTTGGTGTTAGTCGTGATCTCTCCCCTTTCATTCATAATTTTATTAATTTGGGTCCTTTCTCTTTTCTTTTGGATAAGTCTGGCCAGTGGTTTATTGATCTTATTAACTCTTTCAAAGAACCAACTTCTAGTTTCGTTGATCTGATCTACTGTGTTTCTGGTTTCTAATTCATTGATCTCTGCTTTAATTTTAATTATTTCTCTTCTAATGCATGGTTTAGGCATCGTTTGTTGCTTTTTCTCTAGTTCTTTAAGGTGTAGAGTTCGTTGGTGAATTCGGGATTTTTTCTATTTTTTTGAGTGAGGCTTGGATGGCTATGTATTTCCCCCTTAGGACCGCCTTTGCAGTATCCCATAGGTTTTGGACCGATGTGTTTTCATTCTCATTGATTTCCATGAATTGTATAAGTTCTTCTTTGATTTCCTGGTTGGCCCAAACATTCTTGAGCAGAGTGGTCTTTAGCTTCCAAGTGTTTGAATTTCTTCCAATATTTTTCTTGTGATTGAGTTCCAGTTTTAAAGCACTGTGGTCTGAGAGTATGCAGGGAATAATCTCAATCTTTTGATATCGGTTGAGACCTGATTTGTGACCCACTATATGGTCTATTCTGGAGAAAGTTCCATGTGCGCTCGAGAAGAATGAGTATTGTTTTAGGGTGGAATGTTCTGTATATCTCTATGAGGTCCATCTGGTCCAGTGTGTCATTCAAAGCTCTTGTTTCTTTGTTGACTTTCTGCTTAGATGATCTGTCTATTGCTGAGAGTGGAGTATTGAGGTCTCCTACAATTAACATAGTGTTATCAATATGACTCTTTATTTTGTTTAACAGTTGGCTTATGTAGATGGCTGCTCCCATGTTGGGGGCATAGATATTTACAATTGTTAGATCTTCTTGTTGGATAGACCCTTTAAGTATGATATAGTGTCCTTCTGTGTCTCTAATTACAGACTTTAGTTTAAAATCTAATTTGTCTGATATAAGAATTGCTACCCTAGCTTTCTTTTGAGGTCCGCTGGCATGGAAGATAGATCTCTATCCCTTCACTTTCAGTCTGGATGTATCTTTAGGTTCCAAATGAGTCTCTTGTAGGCAGCATATGGATGGGTCCTGTCTTTTTACCCAATCTGCAACCCTGTGCCATTTTATGGGAGCGTTTAGGCCATTCATGTTGAGAGTGATTATTGAAAGATATGAATTAATTGTCATCATGTTGCCTGTGAAGATGTTGTTTTTATAGATTGTCCCTGTAAATTTCTGTTGTAGATCACTCTTGGGGTCTTTCTCCTTTTATAGAACCCCCCCCCTTAATATTTCTTGCAGGGCTGGCTGAGTGGTCACATATTCTTTCAGTTTCTGCTGGTCGTGGAAGCTCTGTATCTCTCCATCCATTCTAAATGAAAGCCTTGCTGGATAAAGTATTCTTGGCTGCATGTTCTTCTCATATAGTATCCTGAATATATCTTGCCAGGCCTTTCTGGCTTGCCAAGTCTCTGTGGATAGGTCTGATGTTATTCTGATGTTCCTCCCTCTGTACGTAAGGAATCTCTTTCCCCTAACTGCCCTTAAGATGGTGTCCTTGGTTCTAAGATTTGCAAGTTTTACTATTACATGCCGGGGTGTTGGCCTGTTTTCCTTGATCTTAGGAGGGGTCCTCTCTGCCTCTAGGACTCGAATGTTTATTTCATTCCCCAGATTAGGGAAGTTCTCAGCTACGATTTGCTCAAATACATCTTCTAGTCCTCTCTCTCTCTCCACTCCCTCTGGGATTCCAATTATTCTGACATTGGGATGCTTCATGGTGTCACTTATTTCTTTGATTCTATTTTCATGGATTCTGAGTTGTTTTTCCCTGGCCTCCTCTCTTCCCTTTTTATCTATTATATTGTCTTCCAGGTCGCTTATTCATTCTTCTGCCTCACTTACCCTAGCTGTTAGATTATCCAGATTGGATTGGGTCTTATTGATAGCATTTTTAAGTTCTGCCAATTCACCTTTTATTTCTGCCCTTAGAGACTCTATGTTGCCATTAATTGATTTCTCCATTCTAGCCATTGTCTTCACAGTTGCTAGCCTGAATTCCATCTTCGACATCTTGGTTATATCTGTATCCATTTGTAAATCTGCAGCATAAGTCATAATCTCTGAATCTTTTCTGTTTTGGGGGCTCCTCCTCCTAGTCATTCTGTTGATGGGTGTTTGAGGGAATGTATAGAGTCCAAATTATTGACCAGAACCCAAGCAAGATGCACCTGTTTTCTTGGGGCCTTAAGGTTGCTGGCCTCTTGTTTTCCCAGCCTGTCTTCTGCGGGAGGGGCCTGCTGCGCTGTTACTCAGGCAACCCTGTTTAGGCAGAGTTGCCCTTCCTCCCTGTGGTGGGGGATGGGCTCAGTGGGAATCAGTTTTTGGGGCTTTTGTTCTCTGGTGGCTTTCCCTGGTGGCTTTCCGTGTCTCTTCCGCAGAGCAGAAGAGATGGTTTCCAACCCTCTGCCTCAGAGCAGAGAGACTGCAGTCTGTTCTTCAGTTAGCTCTCCAGGCCACACTGTCTCCATTTCTGTCCGTGCTGCTATAAACTGCAGCGTCCTGGGTTGTGCGCCCCTCTGCAGCACCTCCAGTCCTGCCTCCAGGTCGGGGCACGTCTCTGCCCTTTGTGCTTCTAAAACCGCCAGCTGCTCCCAGTTCACCTGCACAACCCCGCCACTTCGGGTTCCTGCCCCAGGGGCTGCCCTAAAGTCCGTTCCCCGCTGCTACTGGTCTGTGAGTCTGTGCCCCATCCCCAGCGAGCAAGGCTGTCACTCACCAGCGGCATAGGATCCCCACGGCCAGGCACCCTCCTGCTGCCATTTATCCTCTGATATCTGCCCGCAGAATCAGGGCTCTCCGCTTTGTCCCTCAAAACCACCCACCTGCAATATTCTGTTTATAGAGATCCAGATCTTCTTCCATCTCAGGCTGGTTTCGTGGGTGCTCAGAGTGGTCTGGTAGATATCCAGCTCAATTCCAGGGACCAGTTGAAATAGGGTCCCCTACTCCTCTGCCATCTTTCCTTCCCTCAACAAAGTAGGTTAAGAGGGAACATACCTCAACACAATAAAGGTCATATATGAAAAAAAAAAACACAAACAAAACAGATAACATCATCCTCAGTGGGGGAAAACTGAGAGCCTTCCCCTAAGGTCAGGAACAAGATAAGGATGCCCACTCTCACCACTTGTATTCAACATAGTACTGGAAGTCCTAGCCACAGCAATCAGACAACAAAAAGAAATAAAAGGTATCTAAATAGGTAAGGAAGAAGACAAGTTTCACAAGTTGCAGTTCCTGAAAGACTAAAAAAAAAAAAAATCTGCTAGAGCTGATACAGGAATTCAGTAAAGCTGCAAGATACTAAATCAGTCTATAGAAATCTGTTGCATTTCTATACACCAATAATGAAGCAGCAGAAAGAGAAATTAAGCAATCAATCCCATTTATAATTGCACCAAAAACCATAAGATACCTAGGAATAAACCTAACCAAAGAGGTGAAAGACCTGTACTCTGAAAACTATAAAACATTGTGGAAAAAAATTGAAGATGACACAAAGAAATGGACATTCCATGCTCATGGATTAGAAGAGCAAATATTGTTAAAATGTCTATACTACCCCAAACTATCTACATATTTAATGCAATCCCTATCAAAATACCAACAGCATTTTTCACAGAACTAGAACAAGCAGTCTTGAAATTTGTATGGAACCACAGAAGACCCCAAATAGCCAAAGAAATCTTGAAAAAAGACAAGCAAAGCTGGAAGCATCACAATTCCAGACTTCTAGTTATACTACAAAGCTGTAGTCATCAAAACATTAGAGTACTGGCACAAGAAAAGACACATAGATCAATGGAACAGAATAGAGATCCCATAAATCAACCCAAGAACATATGGTCAATTAATCTTCAAAAAAGTAGGCAAGAATATGTAGTGGGAGAAAGACATCTCTTCAACAAATGGTATTGGGAAAACTGGACAAGTATATGCAAAAGAATGAAACTGGACCACTTTCTTACACCATAAACAAAAATAAATTTAAAAAGGATGAAAGACCTAAATATGAGGCCTGAAACCATAAAAATCCTAGAAGAGAGTACAGGAAGTAAATTCTCTGACCTCAGCCATAGAAACATTTTTCTTGATATATTTCCTGAAGCAAGGGAAACAAAAGCAAAAATAAGCTCTTGGGACTACATTGAAATAAAAGCTTCTATACAGTGAAGGAAATAATCAACAAAACTAAAAGACTATCTAAACTAACTAAATGGGAGAAGATTATTGCAAATGACATATCCAATAAAGGGTTAGTATCCAAAATATGTAAAGAATTTATACAATTTAATGCCAAAAAAAATAACCCAATTTAGAAATGGGTAGAAGACTTGAACAGATATTTCTTCTAAGAAGACATTCACAAGGCCAACAGACACAATATTGTCAATATTAGTAATCATCAGGGAATACAAATCAAAACCACAAGGAAATATCACCTCACACCTGTCAGAATGGCTAAAATAAAAAAACACAAGAAACAAATATTGGCAAGGATGTAGAGAAAAAAAAAAAAAGGACCCTCATAACGCTGTTGATAGGAATGCAACCTGGTGCATCGACTCCGGAAAATAGTGTGGAGGCTCCTCAAAAAATTAAAAATAGAACTGCCCTATGATCCAGTAATTGCACTCCTGGGCATTTGCCCGAAGAATACAAAAACCCTAAGGTGAAAAGATACAGGCACCTCTATGTTTATTGCAGCATTATTTACAATAGCCAAAATGTGAAAGCAACCCAAGTTTCCATCAATAGATGAATGGATAAAGAAGAGGTGTTTTATATATATGTGTACACACAAACACACAATGGAATATTAACCACAAAAAAGAATGAACTCTTCCATTTGCAACTGCATGGATGGATATGGAGGGTATAATGCTAAGTGAAATAAGTCAGTCAGAGAAAGACAAATACCATATGATTTCATTCCTATGTGGAATTTAAGAAACTAAACAAAGGAACAAATAAAAAAAGACAAAAAAACAAAACAAAACAAAAAACACCCAGACTCTTAAATATAGAGAACAAACCGATGGTTACCCGAGGGGAGGTGGATAGGGGCATGGGTGGAATAGATGAAAAGGATTAAGAGTATACTTATGGTGATGAGCATTGAGTAATGTATAGAATTGTTGAATCACTATATTGTATATCTGAAACTAATATAACACCGTATGTTAATTATACTGCAATTAAAATAAATTTAAAAATTTTAAAAAGATTAAACTTTACGTTGTCCCCAAACTAATAAGACCACTGGCTCTACAACAGTTCCTCTAATGTGAAATTTCTTATGGCAGAAAATAAACCTATGTTTGTCAGACTATAGATGTGGTATGCCTTGGTGGTCTTTGAGCAGATTTTTAAATCATTTTTGAACATCATTTTCTGTGCCCAGCACCCTCAAGGACATTTAAAAAGACAGACCAACTACATTGACAAATGGAAACCAGCATGTAACTGAGTTGTTACAGGAAGCTGTGTAAGAAAGCAGAGAAGAAAAAAATAAAGGAGAGACTAATTTTTATCTCCCTAATCCTTTGAGTTTCTCCATTATTTGATTCTAATTCATGTTTTACCCTTACATTCACCTTATGCTACAGGGAAGTTGAAGTATTTATTCTTTTTTGAACACATTCATATATTCTTCTCTGTATACTTAAATATGCTGCATATCCCAGCCCCTTAGTGATGACTTTCTTGGTCTTCATACAAATACAAACTTTGATGACCTATATATTTTGTACCTTCTATTATGACACTTATAGTTTCCTTTGTATTATAGTCATTTATAAATTTGATTTGATTATTAGATCTAAAAATTTTTTAAATATTTTAAGTAATCTCTACACCCAATGTGGGGCTCAAACTGACAACCCTGATTCAAGAGTCACATGTTCCACGGACTGAGCCAGTCAGCCACCCCTGATTATTAGATTTCATCATTATGTCTTATCTGGAAAGTTGCAATAGCCTCCTGATCAATTTCTTTGTTTCCACTCTATACACCTTATAGTCTATTCTCCTCACAGTAACTAGTGTGGTCTTTAAAAGATACACATTTGATTGTGTTGTTTGAACCTTTCAATTGGTTTCCTATCACTCTTGGAATATAAAGTCCTTATCATGTCCTCTAAAGCTTTACAAGGTACTTCTATAATCTCATAATCCTACTAATCTGTTTCTTATGCACTCCCCTTTAGTCATTCCTCATCAGGGGTGATGGGGTAGAGGCACAGAATGAAAAATAGAATCCTTCCTCGTGGCCTTTGTGTTTGCTATCTCTCTTTCTAGTATTCTTCTAGATGCTCATATCCCTTCCATTTATTCAACATCTATTCAGATGTCCTTTCCTCAGAGGGTTTCCATTACTGCTCTGGAAATAGTGTACCTCCTCACCTTCCCATCACTAATCACTTATCCTGATGTATTAAATTTTGGGCATATAACAGCCTAGACATTATATTAATGCTAATATATATGAGAGTGTGCATGCATGTGTGTGTTTATGATACAAGCTTTATGAGGTTAAGTATATTTGTCTTGTCTTTTTCTTGTTCACTTCTTCATCCACAGGCCAAAAATATTACCTGGCACATTTTAGGAGGTCAGAAATTATTTTTTGAATTAATAAGTACTTTTCAATCATATGTCTATCTCGCTTGCATATGTCAAAGTTTCAATTTTGCATTCAGAGGCAGTTAAACGCACAGATTTAGGAGTGAAACAGCCTGGGTTTATATTCCTGTTCTGCTATGCAACCAGGGAAAGTTTTGTGACCTTTCTGCCTCAGTTTTCTAATCTGTAAAATGGAGAAAATGTCTTCCTTATAGGCTTTTTATGAGTATTATATGAATTAATCTGGCATAGAGTCAGTGCTATTGAAGTATTTGTTATCATTTATACATTTAATTGGTGATTATTTGAGTAATGTCTGTTTTCCCCATGAGACTTTTAGGAACCATATTAATTTTTTTTCTTACCACTGTATCTCCAGACACCAGCTCATACTAGGAACTCTACACATTATGTTAAAAAAAGAGAATGGTTTAAGTTTTGAGGTAATGCTTGCATGTTTGTATGCACCTAAATCTTTCCCATATTCTGTAGTTACCAGTGATGGACACTAGATGGCAAGCTTGTTCTAAGCAAGGCAAATGTTGGAGCATTAAGCCTCATAAATGGAGTGAAAGTGCAAGGTAGGGGGAAATGTCATATATGTTTTTTAGGTTGGCAGGATGGTAGGAAGATGAGAGTTTAATCACAAAATAAGGAGAATCACCTATATTTTATTCTGCTTCATTCTATTGTGTGTATTACCCTTCTGACCAGCTAACCTCTTGCATAGTGATGCTTTTTGGCATTTCTGTCATTCTACTAGCCCCTTATTACATTATTCATAGTTTTCTATTGAAAAACAGTGTTTAGAAAGTTCTCTTATAGTATTCACTATTAACAAAAGTTTCCTAATTCTTTCAACCCTATACCTGCTGGTTCTAAAATTCCATTATGATTTTGGCTGGCACATGAGTTACTCTATACCTTAAACCCTCTATTCCTCATTCTTGAGCAAGAACTTTGAGTTTTATTCTGATTATTGGCCACATACACTGATGTGAACCACACATCATTTTTGTTCTCTAGCTATCAATGTACCATCTTGGAAAAAGAAACTGTTGGGTTCAATGTTACTGTGTTTGTCTAACTTTACTTTTGTTTAGCAAAATTATTAACAGGCCGGGCGCCTGGGTGGCTCAGATGGTTGAGCGTCTGCCTTCGGCTCAGGTCATGATCCCGGGGTCCTGGGATCGAGTCCCGCATCGGGCTCTCTGCTCCTTGGGAGCCTGCTTCTCCCTCTGCCTCTCTCTCTCTGTCTCTCATGAATAAATAAATAAAATCTTAAAAAAAAAAAAAAAAAGTGTTTAAAAAAAAAAAAAAAATTATTAACAGGCACCTGGTATAAAAGAAAGAAAAGAAAGTGTTGAGGAGCATACAAATCAGGTAGCTTCTGAATGATCAAATTTTTTAGATTCTGGAAATTAATTTTATAAATATCCATTATTTAAAATTGATTAAATGTATGCGTATGCTATGGTAAATTAAATTTACTAAAATATATTCAAAATGTGGGCATGTACTTTAAGACAGTGGTCTTATTATTTTTCCCTTTGTAATATGATGTGACATATTATTGGCTAAAAGAAAGAAACTTGGTTAACTTTCTTTCAACTGCTGAAGAAAATATTTTTTTCTTCCTTTTCTATGCTTATTAAGAAGGGTGATTATTACTTAATTCTCTTCATTAGAATGGCTTAAACTGAAAGGAATATAAATTATTTAATTATTAAAATTAATTTTTTTGAGTTAACCCAGACTTTGCTACCATTTGCAACGTTGGCAGGAATTCAGACCTATTGATAATATTTCTCAGTTTAAATGATTGAAAGTGGAAAAAAAAATCAGTACAGTGATTTCTTATATCATGGGAAGACTTGTAGCATGAATTCTGAGTCTTACACTGACTCCTATGTACTCTCTAATCTCTCTATTTTCTTTCAAATCTGACTCATAAAATTATTTTATATTCAATTTGAGAATTTATGAGTTGAGCTATTATAGTAAGAAGACATCCCCCAGGTAAAATTTTCAAATATATGACTGTCCCACAAATATCCCAGATTCAGTCACCCTGAGAACTCACATTTTTTAAAAAGATGTATTTATTTGAGAGAGAGAGAGTGTGCAAGTGCACGTGTGCTTGAGGGGGGGGGTGGGAAGGGCAGAGGGAGAGGGAGAGAGAGAATCCTCAAGTGGACTCCCCACTGAGCATGGAGCCCAATGTGGGGCTCAATCACAGGACCCTGAGCCGAAATCAAGAGCCAGATACTTAACTGACTGAGTCACCCAGGTGCCCCAAGACTCATATTTTTATTTTTTAAAAATTTTTTTAGGAGATTTTATTTATTTATTTGCCAGAGAGAGAGAGAGAGCACAAGCAGGGGGAATGGCAGGGAGAGGGAGAAGCAGGCCTCCTACTGAGCAAGGAGCCTGATGCGGGACTCAATCCCAGGACCCCTAGATCACGACCCAGCTGAAGGCAGCTGCTTAACTGACTGAGCCAACAGGTGTCCCAAGAACTCATATTTTTAAAAACAACTATAACTTACTTGAAATGAATCAATTATTATTTTCTAAAAGTAATGCATATTTAGGGATTCCTGGGTGGCTCAGTTAGTTAAGCGTCTGTCTTCAGCTCAGGTCTTCATCTGAGGGAGGAGCCTGCTTCTCCCTCTGCCTGCCACTCCCACTGCTTGCATGCTCTCTCTCTCTGACAAATAAACAAATAAAATCTTTAAAAAAAGTAATGCATATTTATATTGAACCTCTATGCTGATTAGCAAATGAAAGAAAGAAAAAACATAACCCCAACTATTGATAAACTCTGTTAACAGTTTAGTATAGTCTTTCTACTCTTTTATCCATTTTATATACATATGTTTGTAAAATTGAAGATCATCATTCATATTACTTTGTAACTCAGTAATGTATTACAAACTTTTTTTTTTTTTTTTTTAAGATTTATTTATTTATTTTTTTTTTTTGAGAGAGAGACACAGCGAGAGAGGGAACACAAGCAGGGAGAGCAGGAGAGGGAGAAGCAGGCTTCCCGCGGAGCAAGGAGCCCGATGCGGGGCTTGATCCCAGAACCCCGGGATCACGACCTGAGCCAAAGGCAGACGCTTAACCATCTGAGCCACCCAGGCGCCCCTACAAACATCTTCTTGTATAATTATACGTTGTTCTTCAAATCATGTTTTATAGGATCCCAATGCATGGATTTAACCAATCCCTTTACTATTTTCCTTTATTATATATTAACATATAGTATTAGATAGATACAGAAGAATATAGCTAACATAAATGTTATAGAACCTGGTAATATAAAAAGGACATCCATGAATCCACCACCTCACTTCTAAACGAAAATATTGCCTAACAATGATTCTTCTACATTGGCAAATTCCCCAATGTACAGTAATACCATGTGAGGAAGTTGCAGCTAAATAATCTAGGTTGGGCTCCAGCATGCACAGTCCTGTCTCTATACAATTTTTCCATCTGCTTGAAGTCATCTTTTTCTTTCTTGCCTTTATCTTGTGTCTTGTTTTGATCTATCACTTATGAAAAACAGTTTGGATAAGGATAGGCAGACACACAGATATCACACCTACCCCAAAAAATAGTTTTCAGAGACACTGTCTTAATCCAAATTTAGCAAAGATCCATTTTCATAAAGGACACTACCCACATTAATGCAGCTCCTTTCACAGTAGAAAAAGCACTTACAATATTACACAAAACAATTAACTTGTCATCTTTTTAAACACTTTATTTCAGAATAGGATCTTTGCTTTATCTTTTTATAATCAAAGCCTCATTTAAAGTATTTTTTCTCTACTTCTAGATAAAAGGAAAGGCTAGCTTAAAGGGTTCTGCTTCTATCAAGTTTTAAACAGCTTTAACTATTTCTAGATAATTTCAGCTAGTTTATTACAGTTCAAGTCAGAGGAAATAGCTATTTCTTAAGATTAAAGACAGTATCTTATCTCTTCTGGGTAATTTTTATGGTCTACTTAACCAATAGAAGTCTGTCAATATTTGCTAAATGAATGATTTTGTGAGTAGAATTATTCAGTAATACTTCAATTGTCTAGAATTAAGCAAACTGGGAACTTATTCTATGTAAAATAAAGCATAGCCCCCCATCAAAAAAGCACTTGCAAAAGTCTCTTGATACTCATATGGGGAACTTGCTCTCTACTCTGCCAATTCTCACCCTTGAGGTTTGATTTGAGTTACCTCTATGTACTTCAGGGTTAGACTCATTGGCTTGAAGCAGTCACGATCTGGCCACTGAGTTTATTTCAAGGGTGAGCAGAAGAGCCAGTCCAATTAAACTATACTTCAGGACTTTTGTTGTGAACACCAGGGCAGATCCTCCCTTCAACACTGGGCTTGATATGACAATGAGTGGCTTGGAAATAGTAAGGCATTTTGTTAATTGGAAGAGCGTGGCCTAAGATGATGGCCTCCTCAAGGCGTAGAGACCAAAAATTCATCGTGGTGCAGTTTTGTTTCTGACCTGGAGATAGAGTTACCCCTACAGTGTTCCTTTATGTTAGCCAGTATCCCTCCTGTTTTGTAACATCCAGCTTTGTTGCATTTTCTGTCACTTGCAACCAAAAGAATTCCAGCTTATTGATTTACTTTATTTTGGTTATTTCTTTAGTTCTTTATTCAGATAGCTTTAGGTTATGAATGATTCTGAAAACCTCCACTTCGTGGTTTTCAAGCAAACAGTTGACAAAAATTTAAAGGGGAAAAATGGGTAAGTCCACCGCCATTAGTCAGCCATTCAATCAGTCAGTGCATATTTATAAAACCATCAAACTAGGAAACTCATGACGGTAATGGACCATATCTTCCTTTTTATGTCTGTGTCCACAATTTCTAGGGTAATTTCTTACACATTGTAATTGCTCAACTATTATCTAATGAATAAATGAATAAAATAATTAAAAGCATTATAATTATTAGAAAAAACTCTGGATTATTATTGCCTAAAATATTTGATAATTGAAGAAAAGCAGATTTATGTTTATGATATTAAGCCCCAGATAGGCATAAGTGGGTAAGGAAAAACTCATATTATTATTTCTGTAATCATGACAAATTACTTCACTTCTCTGAACCTCATCTGTAAAATAATAATATCATGCTGAAGAATTTCTTTGAGTATTTAATGAAATAATGTATGTAAATTGCCTGTAAGAGCTCAATAACTTTTAGCTGCTCTTATTGTAATGAATGGATGATCAACCTCACCATAATTTAATAATGTTTGATTATTACTGCATTGTTATAACTTTCAAATTTTGTTGAAAGCTAAACTTTGTAGTTAAAAGTGACACTAAACATATCCAGTCAAGGTTGGATTTACATATTTCATTAAGTAATCACTTATCAGATTTTCACATCAAATGTCTCAGTTTAAGAATATTGCTGGCATTCACTTTTATAGAATGCTGACAACAAGGAAGCTGAAAATCTTGCCTGGCTTATCCAACTATACTAATTCTTTATAGCAGATTAGATATATTAGGAAAGAATTAGAATTAGAGCTATCAGTCATGAAACTCAAGAACATCTTAATAATAGCAAGAAAGCAAATTATTGAAAATCTTCTAAGTAAAAATCAAAGAGAGTCTGAAAAGCATCTCATTATGACTTTTCCAATTAGAAAATTTTGCTAAATATCCACAGAATCATTGCAAGTGCTAATGAAATATAAAATAGCCTGCATCTTCATTTACCCAGTTCAAATGTGCTTTAAACACACTTAGTGCATTTTTTATTTTATGTTCAAAGTACATATCAGAAAAATAAATAGCCAAGAATTGAGAACTATTTTTGTCCATTGTTACCTGTTATTTTCTTATCTTTTCTCTGGATTTCCTAAACCCAAAAGCTGTGTTTCTCAAAGTACATTCCAGGACTACCTGTATCACCCGACTGCCTTTTTAACAATATGTATTAATATGTATTGAATGATTAACCAAATTCTATTCAGTGTTTTTGAGTCCATAACAGAACCTATACCACCAGACTCCCTTGGAGTGAGATCTGAGAATCTACTTTGTTAACAAACTCCCCTCCTAATGCAAAGACAAAGTCTTATTCTCTGTGGAACTTAAAACACACATACATAAACCTATTAGTTGCTATTAAAGTCCTACTAATGGCCACTGTATTTTTTACTAAAGTCAGTCTACAGAACTGAGTCCTATATAACTATGTTTAATAACAACAATGAAAACCACCAAAATTGGTGCTGAGAATTTAATAAAGGGCTTAATTAATGTATCCATATAGTTACATCATGAATTAATTCTGTGAAAATATAGAAAATGGCATAAAAAGTATAACTAAATAACTAAGCAAATGTTGTCATCATGGACCATGGAATCAGTGAGCATTCCCAATGCTGTAGGAATTAGTATGGTGTATATTAATAATACATATTTATTAACATATCCAAATACAGACCATAGTGCCTATCACATGATATGGACTAAATCACATGATATGAACTAAATACATATTTTAAAATGTATTTATGTGTTTTATGTATTTATTTTTATTTATTATAAGATTAGACATATGATTATATATTAATGTAGACAGATCAGTATTTTTTTTTTTTTTTTAGATTTTGAATTTATTTGAGAGAGAGAGAGAGACCATGAGCGTTGGGCAGGGGCAGAGGGAGAGGGAGAAGAAGGCTCCCCACTGAGCAGGGAGCCCAACGCAGGGCATAGGGCTCTATCCCAGAACCCTGAGATCATGACCTGAGTCGAAGGTAGATGCTTAACTAACTGAGTCACCCAGGTGCCCCAACAGATCAGCATTTGTAGGAAATTAGGTTTTTGGAGATTTTTTTTACTCATAGGGTAGGCTGAGTTATTTGCTTCAATTCTTTTCCCTGCTTCCTGTAATCATTTCCACTGTAAATTTTCAATTCTACCCCCTCCACACACAAAAGAGTATACTTTCTTCCCTACCTTTTGATGTTTTGCTCAGTCATATTAACTTGTTTCGGCAGTGGGATTTTAGAAGATAGAACACAGATGTGTTTGTGTATTCAGGTTTTTCCTCTAGCTCTTTGCCATTACCAGGAGATTACCCTAACTAGCTAGTGGCTCCAGTGGGGGAATGAAGATCATGTCACTGAATAAAGCAGAGCCACCCCAGCAAACCCAAAGACATGTGAGTAAAATTCTTCTGAGAGGTTCGTGGGCAGTTTTAATCCATCAAAAGATAACTGATAGAGTTTAATTCTTTCCTTTACATAACTTTTCAAGATGTTCCTTCCAGGAAATCTTCCCAGTATTCTTCCTTTTTCTTAGGCTAGACAGATGTCTCTCCTCCTATCTGTGAATTGCCTTCTCCATATCTTTATCACTGAACTTACCAATTTATACTATAATTGCTTTTTACCTTGTTGTAATCTTCCACTAGACTGATTTTCTTTAGAGCTGGAAGTATATTCTTTTTGAAAAAAAAATCTGTGTTTCACACACATAACAGGAGCCAAATAACTATCAAATAAATGAATTAATTTATAGGAATAAGTCTGATACACAGTATGAAATTACATTCACTTTGGAATGGTACAATACAATCTTATGGTACATTTACTCAGCGATTGCAATTTTTGCTTCCTTGTAATAGTACTATATATCCACACCCACGATAATATATATCCCGATCCTTGTCTCCAGGTAGGCAGAAGGTACTTCATCAACCTTTAATTTGGGGCTGGAGCATTTGGCTAGCCATGGGCTGTGAACTGTTAGCAGAGGTGACAGAAGTGAAATAAAATAATGCAGCAACTGAGTCTGCCCTGTTGTATTTCTATTATTGTCAAGTGAAGAACATGTGGCAGGTTGCCCACAAGTTCCACTGATCCAAGAAAGATATACAGAGCAGACTTGAGCCTAACCAATAGCTTGAAGCCAAGCTCAGCCTAAATCAGCCAACTTTCATAGGACACAAATGTGTGAGCAAGAATAAATGATTGTTGTTTCATGCTTTGAAGTCATGGGGTCATGGGGTAGTTTGTTTATAAGCACAATTGTGGCAATAGTTGATACTTATCTATGAAGAGATATTTTTCCATGTGACTAGTTAATGAATAAACTGCACAAGTTTATTTTATATCCACAGAAAAAATTCTTGTGCTTATATATTTTCATAATCAATCAAAATGAATCTAGTATGCCTTATGACATAAAGCAAATCCTTACTGGCATAGTTGAATTAATCACCATTATAGCAGATGTATGGTTACAAATTTAGTAATTTCAAGATATGAATCACACGGGGGCGCCTGGGTGGCTCAGATGGTTAAGGGTCTGCCTTCAGCTCAGGTCATGATCCCAGGGTCCTGGGATCGAGTCCCACATCGGGCTCCCTGCTCCTTGGGAGCCTGCTTCTCCCTCTACCTCTCTCTCTCTGTCTCTCATGAACAAATAAATAAAATCTTTAACCCCCCCCCCAAAAAAAGATATGAATCACACTATTTACTTCCCTCCCCACTTTTCTCTCTCTCCCTCTCTCTTGTATACATATACACACACACACACACATACATGCATGTGCACGCATGTGCATACAAATACATATCTATCTAATTACTAAACTAAAACTTACATATGTGGTCAACACTGCTGGTTATTTATTCCCTGACTTCCATTTCCACTCTTCCTATCATACTAGGCACTAGGTCATCTGGATTAAAGACTCCCAGTCTCCCTTTAAGCTAGACGTGCTTATGTACTGGACAATGGCATATGAGCAGACATAATCTCTGCCACCTGCAAGCAATCCCCTTAAAGGAAAGGAGAATGCCTTCCTTCCTTCTTTCCTTTTTACTGCTAGCTAGAATTTGTAGAGGTGTTAATGAGCCATCTGGGAACGCAGAGGTGGACAAATCACAAGATAGGAGGAAGCTGACCCTCTGATCACTTTGTATAGCATAACTGCCATAAGAACATGGGCCTTTACCTTGTGTGAGGACATACTTCATTCTTATTTATGTAGTTGGCAATACTATATTTGAAATGTATATCATAAAAATGCATGGTCTATATACTATTCATCTGAGTTATTCTAAATTAAATGGCCTACTTTAAAAATGAAATATATATATTTTTAATTACAAAATATGTGTGTTAATACACTTGTACACTGAGTAAGAAATTAGAAATTTTACCCTCTACACTCCTGTCTAGGAATGGTCATCTAATCAGTTTGGTGGTGTTACAGCTTTTGCACGACTGGACTAGCTGTCATGTCTGCATTCCTTTCTGTGTAAGATATTAGATGACAAATGGTCCACACCAGAGCCAGTGATTACAAGTAATTTAAAGGTTTATTACCCACTTTGGCATAGGCAAAATGAGGGGAGTTCCTGGGCTTTGAGACCTCCAAAGAAAAGAGGGGAGAGGAGGGAAACGAAGAGAAATAGAGCGAAAGAAGAGAAATACATGCCTACCTGCATTTTTTTTTTTTTTAAGATTTTATTTATTTGACAGAGAGATAGAAAGTACAAGTAGGCAGAGCAGCAGGCAGAGAGGGAGAAGCAAGCTCCCCGTGGAGCAGGGAGCCTAACACGGGGCTCAATCCCAGAACCCTGGGATCATGACCTGAGCCGAAGGCAGCCGCTTAACCGGCTGAGCCACCCAGGCGCCCCCTACCTGCATTTTTGAGTAAGGCCGAAGGCAGACTAATACTGATGCCTCCTCCATATAGGGGTAGGGGTTAGGGAGTGGGAGTGGAGATCAAAGACAGGCAGGGTGGCATGTCTTGCACACAACTTATTTATCAACATAGCAGAAGTGACTTGGGGGCGGGGGGGGAAGGGCATTGACAGTTGTCTCTCTGGTATTGACTTATTGTACTAACTATTTCTCACAGGTATGTATCCTTCTAGCTTAATTTTGAAAGTTTCATTAAACTTGATTACAATTAAGGAAGGGTATGATGACTAATTTCATGTGTCAGTTTGGCTGGGCTATGGTGTCCAGCTATGTGGTCAAACATTATTCTATATGTTTCTGAGGTGATTTTTTTGGATGAGATTAATATTTAAACTGGTAAACTTTGAGTAAAGTGGATTGCCCTCTGTAAGGTGGTTGGGTCTCATCCAAACAGTTGAAGGCCTGACTAGAACACAAGAGTGACTTCCTCTGAGTAAGAGGGAATTCAGCAGGGCAAGGCTTTCAGACTTGAACTGCAGCAATGGGTCTCCAATCTGCCAGTCTACCTTTCAGATTTTAAAATTGCCAGCCTCCATAATGAGGTAAGCCAATGTTTTAAAATAAATCTCTTTATATATACACATCCTATTGGTTCTGTTTTTCTGGAGAATCCTAATATAAGGGCACAAGCAAAAAGGTTACTAAATACGAAGTATATTCATATTCATTTTGTAGCACAAAATTCTATTTCAAATGGAAGTAAAAAGATGATGATGATAATTGAAATATAGCTATGCAAATTATATTATGATCCAGTTTATTTAAAACCTCAGTGTTTTATTATCCTTAACATATTGCTAGCCATCTATATTGGCCCCATATGTTATTTCTTAATTTATTTATCAAACAAAACTATTGTGTATAGTGAACTAGTTCAACCATAAATCAAATAATTTACCATGACAGGTAAACAGAAATGTTTACCCAGTAAGTTTCACCTTAGGTTTGGTCGGCAACCAGTGGAAAATGCTCCCTTGTACTAATGAATAGATTCAGTGAAGCTAGCCAAAGCACCTGCCAAAAATACCTTAAAAATGTTCCTTTTCCAGAACCTAAAAAAATTAAAAGTGTTCAAAATGTTAATTCAAAGTACTGAGGGAACAAGCGCATACCTTGTGTTAACTAGTGTTTATATGAAGTGGGAATTCAAATTACTGAGGCTTAATTGTATAAAGATATCTGGGGCCTAGCAATAATTTTTGGGTAAGGTGTTTGGATAAGGCACTACTCAAGTAAGTAAATGTCTTTCTCTCAATGTTTTTTTTATTCATTACAATACCTTTCTAAGTTTCCCTTTTTCTGTGGGGGAAGGGATGTTTTATAATATACCAAGGAAAACAAGAAATGATGATAATAATAGTAATAATAATAATAGCTGCTTTCAAACTTGTGGATCAAAAATGAATATTCTCCAAGCTTTAGGTAGAAGCACACTCAAGCCAGGACTCACCAAGAAAATATTATCCTTTAGATTCGGGTCTTTCATAATGATACCTATTGATACCTTCTGTCTCACAGAAAAGATGACTAAGATAAATGCCTCTCCTATGCTTTAGATCCCATCCACCCACATTTCTTCAAGGATATCTTTTCACAAATTAATCACATTTCTTTCTTCATAGCTTCATTTTATCACTCTTCACTATTTCCTTCTCTCCAAAAAATACATTGATTTCTCTTTTTAATTTTTAATTTTTTTATTTTTAAAAGATTTTATTTATTTATTTGACAAAGAGAGAGACAGCGAGAGAGGGAACACAAGCAGGGGGAGTGGGAGAGGGAGAAGCAGGCTTCCTGCTGAGCAGGGAGCCAGATGCTGGGCTTGATCCCAGGACCCTGGGATCATGACCTGAGCCGAAAGCAGACCCTTAATGACTGAGCCACCCGGTGCCCCTACATTGATTTCTCTTGTCTTGAAAATATTCTCCCTTAGGTTCTGTATTCTTCAATCATGATCATTCCTTTATTTCACAGCCGAGCTTCTTGCAAGGGCTATATAGGATTGTTCTGTCCAACCCTTTATTTAGTAACCAGAGATATTTCTAAGCCAGAGTGTAAAGCTTGGATGTTGCATATACTGTCAAATTTAATTCTTAACTGTCTGACAAAATATCTGTAGATATCCCCTACTACCTATTTACAGATGAGGAAACTGAGATTGAGACAGACTAAAGCATTTGCTGAAAGTAACTCAAACCCAAAGTCTGTGCACTAGAATATAGACATTGTCATCCCCCCCTAAAATTAACAGCTGTTCATTGACTGAGTGCTTACTCTGTTAATATATATCAGGCGCTGGGTAAGCTCTTTACCCACATTGTTGTTTAGTTCTCATGACATCTCCGTGAAGTGGATGTTCCCATTCATTCCTCAACTTCCATGGATCTTCCAAGTTCGAATGAAATGTTTTTTCTCAAATTGTGAATAATCTTTTGAATGCCAGATCAAGTGAGCATTTCATTTTCCTTTTTAATTATTTCTCTGTGACATTTAGTATTTCTGATCACTCTTTTTAGAGAGAGATGTCTTCCTTAATGTTAGGGAAAAAATCTTGGCTTACACATATTTATAATAAGAAAATTGGAAAACACTAATAAAACGAAGAAAAAAATCAACAGTGGTCCTACCATTCAGAGATTATTAATATTATCATTTCACTGTATATACTTTCAGAATTTTTTCAGAATAACTGATTCATATACATTCATATATATGAATATTTACATATATTCATGTATATTTTTTAAATGCAATGTCTAAGCTTTGTAATCTGCTTTTTTCACTGGTCAGTGAAAGGTTACTATCTTACATGTCAATAACTACTTTCTCACAAAATACTTTTTAAAGTTTTAACAGTTGCACAGGATGGCTGTGTCATTTATTTAATCAGTACTTTATTGTCAGATGTTTAGGTTGTTTTTGAATTTTTCTTTAGCTTTTAAAACATATGCTGTGATTTTCCTTAGGATAACATGCCAAAAGTATACTTATAAATCAAAATATGCACATATTTTTAAAGCCTGGGAGACATATTGCCAAATTTCTCACAGACAACTTTCTGACCCCTCCTTGATTACTGACTTGATTGAATTACTCTTTCCTGGTCCTCAGCCTATTTTCTCAAACACTGCATGTCAAATCTCCTTTACTGATAGCTTCTTTCTTTCTGGACCCCTTAAATGTTTCTGTTTCCCAAGGATCTGATTGCATTCTTCTCACTGTACATACTCTTATCGGAATATACTATCTAGGCACGTGGTTTCTACTTTAGCTTCTTGTAGCAATTTCATCACCATTTTTTTCAGTCGTACTAAACATTTTCTCTCTACTTTACAAGGCTCTACCCTTGACCTAGTCTCAAAGTCAATGCCATTTGCTTTAAAATTTTAATACAGCAGACTCCCATGCTCAGTACTTATTTCTATATCAGTTTTTTATTATTGCTGAAAAAACCACCCCAAAATTTGATGGTTTAAAACATCAAACAGTTCTCTGGATCAGAAATTGGGGCTAGATTCAGCTGGTATCATTATGTGGCTATAGTTGTCTCAACAGTCAACTAGAGGTAGATGTCTAAGGTGGTATGTTAGTTTTCTATTGCTATCATAATAAATTACCACAGATTTAATGGCTTAAAGCAATACAAAATTATTACCTCAAAATTCCTTAAGTCAGAAGTCTGGATTGGCTCAGCTGATTTCTCTGCTCCAGATTTCACAAGACCAATATTAAAATGTTGCTTAATTGGGCACTTATGAAAAGGCTCCAGGAAGAATCCACTTCCATGTTCATTCACATTGTTGGCAGAGTCTAGTTCCTTATGGTTGTAGGAGAGAGGTCCTCCTTTCCTTGTTGGCTGTCAACTGGGGACTGCCCTTGGCTCCTAGAGGAATCTTTCGTCTTCATCTCAGAACCAGTGTCAGTGTGTTGAATACTTTTTGATGCTTGGATTCTCTCAGACTTCTTTTGCCAATCTCTGACTCATTCTTCTGCTTTTAAGTAAAACTTCAACTAGTCACATAAAAGAAAACATGTTAACTTCAGACTTCAAAATGAAAAAAAAAAATGCAGGAACACAATTGAAACTTGTATTTTTCTAGCTGATATTCCTATTCCATTTTCTTATAAGTTGTTCTGGTATATTTCCTTTCTTTCATTCTGTCAAATTCTTTTGTTTTCAAGGTATGGAAACAACTTAAACTAGGTCAAGTAAAAAGCTATTTATTATAAAGCCACAGATGTCTCAAGATTTTATTTTTTTTTTAAAGATTTTATTTATTTATTTGAGAGAGAGAATGAGAGAGAGAGAGCACATGAGAGGGGGAAGGGTCAGAGGGAGAAGCAGACCCCCTGCTGAGCAAGGAGCCCGATATGGGACTCGATCCCGGGACTCCAGGATCATGACCTGAGCCGAAGGCAGTCACTTAACCAACTGAG
Organism: Neomonachus schauinslandi; assembly: GCF_002201575.2. Lineage (NCBI taxonomy): Eukaryota > Metazoa > Chordata > Mammalia > Carnivora > Phocidae > Neomonachus > Neomonachus schauinslandi. Next base: position 85,885,546 of record NC_058406.1, on the reverse strand, counting down.
CCACCCAGGTGCCCTCAAGATTTTAAAGAATGGAAATGAGTAATGTTGAACCTCATGGGAGCTGGATTTGGGATGTCAGGAACAAAGACCACTCTTTGTTATTTCCAGGACCCCAATGGACTCTAAAATCTGCTTTCTAGCTTTCTATCTGTTGCTTGGCTATTCTGTTTCTTTCTCTCTACCACCTTCTAACCTATTTTGTATGATGTCAATTAGAATTACCAGTAATAGCTCTAAATTATGACTGCTTAGTATATGTTCTCATTAGTAATTGATTACTATCTCTCTATCTGAGTTCATTTCTTTCTTTCTTCTTCTTCTTCTCTTTTTTTTTTTTTTTTTTTTTGAAAAGGGGGGGGGGCAGAGGGGGCAGAGGGATGGGGAGAGAGAAAGAATCTAAAGCAGGCTCCATGCCTGGCATGGAGCCCGCCACGGGGCTATATTTCACAATCCTGAGATCATGACCTTAGCCAAAACCAAGAGTCTGATGCTTAACAAACTGAGCCACCCAGCTGCCCCATCAGTTCATTTCTTGAAAGATTCAGATTTATCATTAGGCTACCAGTGCCTTGATGGGATTTGGGCTAGATGATTATCCATGATTGGGCATGAGGAGGTAGGTGAAAGGGTCACAAAGGTATCTCTCTAAAGTCTGTGGTTATAGTTGATTCTAGAAAATGAGTGTCTAGGAGAGGAAATGATAGGCATGTCTACTATACTTGTTAAAAATTTCTGAAAGTAAAGTTTTAGGGAATATTTAAATAATATACCATTACTGCTTTAAATACTCATGATTACCAGTACACTATACTTCTCTTCAGTCCTTTTACATGCATTTTTATAGTTATGATCATTTATGTGTATATCTACTTTTGTTTTGCTTTTTTGTTATTTCTTGAAATGGCATAATTTCCTTACATCATTAAAAAGCATTAAAGACAAATTATAAATGGCCACATCATGTTAAATTATCTGGGTCTATAATTCACTTAGCTATTCCCCTAATATTGCAGATTTGGCTTGTTTCCAACATTATAAATATTAGTTTGATTAAATTCTTTGTTCATAAATTTTTGTCTACGTTTTTTTGGGGGGTAGATTTCTGGTGAGTAATTAGGAAGCAGGGTATGAAAATTTTGAGGTTTTTCTTTTTCTTTTCTTTTATTTATTTGAGAGAGAGAGAGAGAGCACATGAGAGGGGAGAGGGTCAGAGGGAGAAGCAGGCTCCCCACTGAGCAGGGAGCCTGATGTGGGGCTTGATCCTGGGATTCCAGGATCATGACCTGAGCCAAAGGCAGTTGCTTAACCAACTGAGCCACCCAGATGCCCAATTTTGAGGTTTTTCAATTTTGCCAAGTAATTGGCAAATTTGTGGAAGGATTATATCATTTTACAACACTGCTTTTATTAATCCTTTATATTCATCATCTAGTGGTGAGCTAGGGAAAAATAGCAGTCTTGAGAATATGAGTCTTGTTATAATTTAATTCCAACTGCAAAGAGAGAAATCTAGGTTTGTACTTTCATTCTAACTAAAAAACTTTTATTCAGTGAAATAGAAGCAGATCATGAAAAGTACTAACCTCCTCCTTTTTTTCTGAAAGATCTATTCATTGAATCAATAATTTAAAAATTACATTTGTTTGGAACAATCATCCTCATTTCATTGCCTCAGCATAGCCTGAATATGATGTGGTGAATCGTTTCAAATTGGTGACTCTATTGATATGTTCTTGTGCTTCTTACAGCAGAGAAATATGAGCTTTCCCACTCTTTTTTTTTTAAGATTTTATTTATTTATTTGAGAAAGGGGGAGCTGCAGAGGGAGAGGGAGAAGCAAACTCCCCACTGAACAGGGAGCCTGATGCGGGACTTGATCCCAGGATCACGACCTAAGCTAAAGGCAGACGCTTAGCCAACTAAACCACCCACGCACCCCTCTCACTCTTTTACTAATATTATGTTGTGTTATTTAGCCTGAAATATTTATATCACCAACAATTGGTATCATATTTTCTGTGTCCTCATATTGGATGGCCACTCTGATGTTTCATAATCTCAAACCCCATGATTAATGGTTTTTCTGGAAGAAACTCCTTAGCGTAAAGATTGAGGATGTGGTTCTGAAGTCAGACAGACATGATTTCATATCATACATGTTTCTGTTATATATTAGCCTGGATTATCTGAAGTAAGTTATGCAACTTGTCTACTACTTTTTCCTCATCTGTGAAATAGGAATAATGCTAGAACTCGTTTCATGTTGTTGCAAGGTGTAAATGAATTAATGCATGTCAGTTACTTAGTCCATAGTAAACGCTCAAAATGTCAGTTAATATTATTGATTTAATAAGTTAATAATTGTTAACCATTAACTATTTCTATCCTATTTATTCTATTTTTTTACCTTATCTAAATTTGATTCTCTGAAGTAAATAAAAAATCTAGTTCCTACTTGAGCTTTATTTTCTCCATGTATACTTCATTGTGCCACAGAACCAGCTCCTCCATATACTTTCCAATCTTACTGGATTATTAGTTTTCATGGTAAAATTTTCTCTACACATGATCCAAAAACCATCAAATATTATTAAAATGTAGATTTTTTTAAGATCACACCATAGTTATAATAAAAAATGAAACTTAGTAAAATTAATGCTGAATTCACTCCAGCTATATTGCTTACTCAGCAGCACATCTATCCCAATACACATGATGATATGGCACAGAATTTAGTAAAACAAAGCCACATATTTACTGAGTTAAAAGCAATTGGTTGTTTTTATAAATGAATACTAAAAAAGAGAAAAGAAACATTTGTGGATGGTTTTGGTGATCCTGTCAGCTGGCCTGACTTTTACAGCTAAACATTGGTGTTTTCTTGAGCATGGAATAATTTCGTAGAACACCAACATCAGAAAAGGTCACTCTGTGACCATGAAAGAGCAAGACAAAACACACTTACTTTATAATCATGTCTGAACACAAAATATGAATACCTGTGGGAGTCACAAGATAGCAAACACTTCCCTCTCCTAGCTAATATGAATGGCTGTCATTTCTTTGCCAAATGAGATTTATTGTATCTCAATAGAATTAAAAAATTGTCCCAATTTCTGGCAGAATTCAATTTAGGGCATTCTTGCTTGGACCTCCCCAAAATCATTCAATCATAACTGAAATCCTACAATAAGTCTTTTCTAACATCCCTTTCCTAAAAAGTCCCACAGTTCTTCACACTATGCTTTCTCTCTCAATAGTAGCGAGTAATAAACCTAACTTGTTCAACCCCAGGTATTTTCCTGGTGGTCTTTGACTGGAAGGCATTGACAGAACATAAAAGTTGCCAACCTATTCAGATTTTCTTTACCTTTACCCAACATCAGTTGTTATCCATTTTGTTGAATAGTGAGACCACTTTTTAATTGTCATAGATGGATTTTTAATATTAAAATCTTTTAAATTTTGTATAGTTTTTGTAGCTTCAAAAAATTCAGTTGTGCAGATTCGTGGTCGCCAGAGTGGGAGTGGGCATAGGTGAAAAGGATTAAAGTGGTAAAAACAAACTTCCAGTCGTATAATAAATAAGTCCTGGATTGTAATGTATAACATGGTGACTGTAGTTAAAAACACTGTACTGTATATTTGAGATTTGCTAGGAGAGTAGATCTTAAAGGTTTCATTACAAGAAAAAGAATTTTAAATGTGTGTGGTGATGTGTATTAACTAGACTTATTGTGTGACCATTTCATTATATATATAAAATATTATGTTGTACACCTGAAACTAATATGTTAAATGTCAATTATATTTCAATACAAGAAATTTTAAGAAATTCAGTCTGTTTCTTCATTTAGTGATTGCTACACGTTCTTTTATATTTAATAATATCCCTCAAATATTGTTTGCTGAACAAATACTATTGGATACCATTTAATTTATTTAAGATAATCTCATTAAAGAGCTCATTAGAACCACATTCTGAATTGGAATGCACCATTTAGTAGCATACTAAAGCAGTTAATGGTTTGTGATTTCAGAGTACAATGTGAAAACTTTATAATGCTGTACTTTTTAGTAGGATAAAGTAAGATATAGTTAGTTACACTAATTTCCATATTGAACTGCTGCCTAGAGTAATTGTTTAATCACTAGTTTCAGGGACAGTAATATTTAATAGGATAAACATTTACGTAAATGGAGCCTTCTAGTACTCTGTTATCAACTACAAATTCAATTTACTAGGGGAAAGTTTCTCATGAATTCCTTTTTCCCTGTTTCATCTAACCCAATCAAATGAGTTTTGGTCATTTTTTTCCCTAAATTCTTATATTAAATGTCAGGGAGTAGAAGAAAAAGTATTACTCCTACTGTACTTGTTACAAATGTAATGTTTTATCTATCAAAGATCAGTTTATGTTTATCTCCTACTTTGTCATGAAATTTATATATAACAGCAATATGAGATAATCTAGTTTATGTTTAGAGTAAGTAGTAATCCGGATGGGCAATAATATGTTCAATGAAAGTGCAGAAATTCCATACAAAATTAATTTATATTTAGGTCAATTAGATCTTTCAAATTAACCACTACAGGTCAATAGTACTAGACCGTATTTGGTAGAAACATAAGGAAATAGGATAAATATTCTTTTTTTTTAAAGATGATTTTAATAAGACTTAGTTATTCTGAGTTAAAGGACAAGAATTTATATGTGGAAAAAGAATTGAAAAGAGTAATAATGGACATATATTTATTAAGATTTTTTATTTATTTTAGAGAGAGAGAGAGAGCACAAGCATGAGGGGCAGAGGGAGAAAGAAAATCTCAAGCAGACTCTCCGCTGAGTCTGGAGTCTGAACTGGGGCTGGATCTCGGGACACCGAGATCATGACCTGGGAGGAAATCAAGAATGGGAGGCTCAACTGACTGAGTCATGCAAGCGCCCCAATAATGGACATTTATTGAACACTTATCATGAATCAGGGATTGTTAAAGTAATCCGTATGTATTAATTAATTTAATGATCACAAAAAACCTCTGAGGGGGCTCCCTGGGTGGCTCAGCCGGTTAAGCATCTGCCTTGGGCTCAGGTCATAATCTCAGGGTCCTGGGATCCAGCCTCATGTCCTGCTCCCTGCTCAGCAGGGAGTCTGCTTCTCTTCCTCTACCCCTTCCCCCAACTCGTGCACACACTCTCTCTCTCTAATAAATAAATAAAATCTTAAAAAAAAAAACTTAATCTCAGGAAACAAACTGAGGTTTGCTGGAGTGGTGGGGGGTGGGAGGGATGGGGTGGCTGGGTGACAGACATTGGGGAAGGTATGTGCTATGGTGAGGGCTGTGAATTGTGTAAGACTGTTGAATCACAGACCTGTACCTCTTAAACAAATAATACATTATATGTTAAAAAAAAAAAAAAGAAGAAGAAGAATATAGCAGGAAGGGAAAAATGAAGGTGGGGAATCGGAGGGGGAGATGAACCATGAAAGACTATGGACTCTGAGAAACAAACTGAGGGTTCTAAAGGGGAGAGGTGTGGGGGGATGGGTTAGCCTGGTGATGGGTATTAAAGAGGGCACGTACTGAATGGAGCACTGTGTGTTATATGCAAACAATGAATCATGGAACACTTCATCTAAAACTAATGATGTAATGTATGGGGATTAACATAAGAATAAAAATAAAATAAAAAATAATTTAAACTACAAAAAAAAAGAATATATGAGAATTGAAAAAAAAACTAATGATGTAATGTATGGTGATTAACATAACATAATAAAAAAATAAATAAAAAACAAAACAAAAAACCTCTGAGGAAAAATGACACAACTTCTAAGTGCTCACCCAAACCATAGCCTCTTCTTTTTAGCTGAGGAGCCCTTTCCCAGTTTCTTTTGCAGTTAGAAGTAGTCATGTGAACTGAGTTCTAGCCAGTGAATTGGAAAGTGATCTGTAGTCCTTCTAGGTATGGCTCATAAAACTTTCCCACAAGTGATCCTTCAAGCTCTGTTTTTCCTTTTATTAACACAAGTGAAGATGTTTCTTAGGATGCCCTTGGCACATGCATATTAAAAATGGAGCACGTCTGTCTTGGGGTCACTGAAATTGAATCTCTCTTACATGAGTCAAACCTAATTGTAACTAATTATGAATGGTTATAACTCAATATATATTATAAGGCCTTTTAGTTCTTAAAGGAATATAGTGTTCTTAAAATGACACCTAGTCATATTTTGTACCCACAGGATTTAACTTTTCATCTTTTTTACTTTTCTTGCTGCATATTTTTAGAATTATATATATATATTTTTTTCTTTTGTTTCAAATATTTTATTTTTAAGTAATCTATATACCCAACGTGAAGCTAGAACTCACAGCCCTAAGATCAAGAGTCCTCTACTGACTAAGCCAGACAGGTGCCCCAAGAATTATATGTATTTGCAGTATCATATTCTATAGCAGAATATTCTGTATGTAAATATATTTGGATATGCCAATAAATAAATGAACTGGAATTTACTTCATATATTTCTTCTGATTTATAAAAAAACTTGGAAAAGTATTATGTCAGAGATAAAACAAAGCATCAGTAAAAAAATTATACTTAAAAATGTAATTATAGGGAATTTTTTTGTCTTTTAGTTTAAGAACAGAGAATTACCTTTGTTATGGAAGATTGTTAAAGATTTCAATTTGAGATTTAAGTTTTAGTCAGAATGTTCTTTTTGTTCTTTAATCTCTAGTATCTATTATCTGTAAGTTGTTTAAAAAATATATTACCTTTTGGTGATTTCTTTTTTTTCTTTTTTCTTTTTTTTTTTAAGATTTTATTTATTTGCCAGAGAGAGAGAGAGAGAGCATGAGAGTACAAGCAGGGGGAGTGGCAAGCAGAGGGAGAAGCAGGCTTCCTGCCGAGCAAGGAGCCGGATGCGGGACTAGATTCTGGACCCTGGGATCATGACCTGAGCTGAAAGCAGACACTTAACCAACTGAGCCACCCAGGCGTCCCACATTTTGGTTATTTCTTAATGGCTTATTCAGAGAATAAATAATATTAAAGTAGAACTTTAAAAAAATTGGAGGAAAAAAATATAAAGTTACATATTTTTTAAAAAGATTTTATTTATTTATTTGACAGAGAGAGAGACAGCGAGAGAGGGAATACAAGCAGGGGGTGTGGGAGAGGGAGAAGCAGGCTTTCCACCAAGCAGGGAGCCCAAGGCGGGGCTCGATCCCAGGATGCTGGGATCATGACCTGAGCCGAAGGCAGACCCTTAATGACTGAGCCACCCAGGTGCCCCTAAAGTTACATATTTAAAGAGGCTAAATGTCAAGACCTTATGGTCACTCTCCAAAAAAGTAGAGTTGATGTCTTTTATACTGGAGATGCAAGGGTTTGGTTAAATTCTAAGTCTAAACTTTGCCTAAGCCTTTTCAGTAGCTTTGACAGCAAAGATCAAAGAATTGATGACAAAATGATCCCAGCTCTTTAGATTTGCAACATACTCTTGAACCTCTGCAATGAATCTAACTTGCTTTACAGATCTAGAAAGGGCTGAGCACATTCTTGTAATACATTCTATTTCTTCAAAATACAAGGTAATGAACTCCTGTGAGGGGTATAGTTTGTAGGGAGGAAGTGTGAACACAAACATTTAGTAGTACAGCTTGGCTTTATGTTGGTTTTTGCAGACTACTTAGTAGACAGTATTTCTCTTGGTAGCCCGGTACCAGGAAACTTATCTCTATTCTAAACTATGAAGTTTGGGAGAAGTTAAAAATGTTCCTGTTGCTGTCTCTCTCTAAAAAATTGGGGGGTGGGGCTTCTAGGTGGCTCAGTCGGTTGACTGTCTGACTTGATTTTGACTCAGGTCATGATCTCTGGATTGTGGGATCAAGCCTCGTTTGGGCTCTGTGCTGGGCATGTAGCCTGCTTAAAATTCTCTCTCTCCCTCTCTTTCTGCCCTCCCCCCACTTGTGGGTGCTCTCTCCCTCTCTCAAAAAAAAAAAAAAATGTTCCTGTTGGATATGCAAAGAAAGGGAGGATGAAAAAGCTATGCATGGTGGAATTAGTGACAATGAGGGCATGACAGATATATTTATGTAATCAGATGAGCAATGTAGTAAATTATTGCATTTCATCAAATTGAAGATGTATATTTTTTTCAACTACTTACATACTTAAAATTAGGATGCATTTTACAACTGCTATCAACTAAGTGTCAATCATGATGTACTAGTTAAAGCCTGTACATACACAAATTTGGTATAGCTCTTTATATTTTACTAACTGCATTGAGTTCTGTGTGTTGTTGGAACTACAGGTACTGTTACTACACACTAAATAGCGTAACTGTAGAGATTACCAAGTGTTGAAATAGGTAAAACAAATCTTAAAGCAAAGAGAGGCTGGAATGACCGAATTCATGAATTCACTCTAACAATAATTGTTAGAGTACTGAAACATAAATTTGTTAAAAAACTTTCTGTTGTCTGAACAGAAGCTGCTTGTTTCAGCAAAATGTAATTTGAATGAGGAAAAAATAAAATTATGAGCTTATTCAGATAGAAAAGCACTACCATCACAACTTTCAAAGTGGATATCAGCAACTTAAAAGCCAAATCTCAGAAACAACAGGAGTCTTTTAAGAAATGCTTAATCACCAGCAATTTTGATGGCACAGAGAATAATATTGTGTTGAAAAAAATGAAAAGCAATGACTCCAAGTTAAAAACAATTATAGTAGAGTCAGGCTTTATGAAGAATTTTTTAGGAATAAACAAACTAATTTCTTTTACTAACATTTTCCCCATGTGATATATGTTAAAAATCTATGTCTAAATAAATATAAAATAATATTTTTAATAAAAATTATAAGTGAAAAACCATTTATCTGCATCTAACTGGGAGTGTTTTGCTAATAGTGTGCCATAAAAGATTGTGGGACATAATCAATGGCATTTCAGAATAAATAAAATATCATAATTTATTTTAACTTCCATGACCTAATATTATTTTCAGACAACTTAAAAATATGAGCATAAGGTTAAGGATATGTAATATTTATGTGTTAAATTATCCACATATTGGTTGATCCTTTTTGCCCATCTAGTGTTACAAAAGTTTTAGGCTATCACTCAACAAATTTACCTCACCATACTTATTTAATAGAAAGGAAAAGGAAGAACGGCTTCATTATCATAATTGGCTCACAGTGATTGAATACCTCCAGTTACCGAGCACTAGACTGAGTGCTCTTCATGGGCTACCTCACACAATCCTGACAAAGATCTGTGTAAGATATCATTCCAGTATGCAAATGAGGAAACTGAAGCTGGGAGAAATTATGCTGAGAGTCACATATATAGTATGTAGTAGAGCTGGAATTTGAATTCAGGCAATCTGGCCCAGCGTCTGTGCTCCACCACTATACTCTACAAGGAAACTAATACTGCGTAGTGATTAAAACATAGACATGGAAGTCTGATCAGTTGGGTTCAAATTCCATTCTGCCATTAACGAGTTGTGTGACCCTAGAGAAGTGACTTAACTTCTCTGTCTCAATTGTCTCTTCTGTAAAATGGTGATGAGACTAATAATGATAGTTTCTTCTCTATTAGGATGTTGTAAGGATTAAATGAGTTAATATCTGTAGAACATTTAGAATAGTGTTTGGTATATGATTAGCATTATATAAATGTTAGCCTTTTGTTATATCATCTCCTGTATATTATGATTGACCCGAAAGGGGATTATCTGCCTTGAAAGAAACAACCTGGTGATCACAGAAAAATCAATCCAGCATTTTTTATTTCTCTGCTGCCTACATTTATTTTTACCAGAAAACCAAGTATGATGGCTCTTTTCCAATTGTTCTATTTAATTGAATAATTACGATTAAAGATCAGCATTATCTTTAATGAGTTTTCCTATAGCCACATTAATCCTACTCTTCAAATTTGTGTTCAGTGGACCTTTTGAATTTCTCATAGATGTAGTAAATTCAAATTTATAGTTATTGTTATATTCCCTTCTTACGGGTACTAGAGATGGATACTCTAAAGTTTGCTTCATATTGTTAAAAACTTTTTTTTCTAAAGATGTAAACACAAAGAACGTTTAAAAAGACACCTGAAAAATCACAAGGACAGATCCTATAGTTACACAGATTGTTAAAATGTACGTAGTGTTGTATTTTTTTTTAAGAAATACCATGTTGAAATAAACTCTTGTTGATAGAACTAAGTTATTTGTTTTGGTTCTAAAAATTACCCAAAATAACATAGAAGATAGATTACACACTGACACAAATCTGGATTTTAATCCTGGTTCTGTTAATTACTAGTTGTATGACTTCAAGCAAATTGTTTAGAATAGAATAAATGTCTATTTTATAGGCCAATTTTGAAGATTAAATGAGTAATTAATATAAAACATCTAATACAAAGACTCAAAATTAGTTAACTCAACTGTTCTCCTACTCCTTTACACCCCTTCTCTGCCCCAGCCTTTTTCTTTTTTTTTTTTCTTAAGATTTATTTATTTATTTTAGAAAGTGAGAGAGAGAGAGCAAGTGCAGTGGGAGGGGCAGAGGGAGAGAATCTCAAGCAGATTCCCCACTGAGCATGGAGCACCCCACGGGGCTCCATCTCATGACCCTGAGATTGTGACCTAAACCAACACCAAGAGTCCAATGCTCAACCAACTGACTGAGCCACCCAGGTGCCCTACCCCAGCCTTTTTCAAATAGTAGGATCACTCCTAGAATAAATGAGACACCAGGAAAATATTTTTGTTGTAACTTACTATAGAAATAAGTAAACTGATTTTAAAAACTACAAAATTTCTGGGCCCATAAGAGGCATTGTGACTTGTTGATGAAGATTTAGAACTGTGGATGGAGAAAATGCACACACATATTTGTTTATGGGCAATCAGTACACTCCCTTGGGTATTGTTGACCCAAGTTGGCACTGTGGTTAGACTCCATACAATTGATTTCCATGTACAGGGCCATATATAAAGCTCAATACCAATGTTCTGTGAAGGAATAATGTACCTCATAGGCTTGAACTTGGCCTGTGTTTGAAATGAATGAGTCGTCAAAAATTATACCAATAGGATTCTGGGGGCCAATCTTATATTAAAGAAATACTGCCCCAGCCAGCAGAAATGATCTGTTTGCTAAGCCACCTTCCAAGAACCAGGGCCCAACTATGGTTCCTATAGGTATAAACCCAAAACTACTCACACCATCTAGTCAAAACCACACTCAGGATAGAGTTGGAGGGGAAATGTAAGGATCAAGTTCCTTGTGAGTCCAGTCAGAACTTGAGAGGCCCTGCCCAACTGGCCTTGACAACTAAGATACTCTGTATGGAGTACTGTCCATGTCTGGGAGTGATTCTGCACCAGACTTTTAGTTTCTCTGAGATCCTTGAGTAATATAACAAGAACCACTACTTAGTCTGATCTCAGTCTTCTGTAAACTTAATGACATAAGTCATTCCCCAAGACATTATCAAATAAGTTATTAGGATATCTCAAGCCAAGTAGCAACAAGTAAATTTTCTTAAAAATTTAAAATCCTGTCTATATTCTATCATCTTTTACAGATCTCTCCAATTTCAACTTCCTCCCATTAACCATAATGGTGTTAATGTTATCAGAAGAGTGAAGAGTGGACCTACAAATGGAACCTTTGCCCTGTATTCAGAGGTGTTTTTCCTCAGAGGTTTTATCAACTGATCTTTTTTAAATTTTATAAATTTTCACAAAACCTGGGCGCCTGAGTGGCTCAGTCGTTAAGCGTCTGCCTTCGGCTCAGGTCATGATCCCAGGGTCCTGGGATCGAGTCCCACATTGGGCTCCCTGCTCCGCGGGAAGCCTGCTTCTCCCTCTCCCACTCCCCCTGCTTGTGTTCCTGCTCTCGCTATGTCTCTCTCTGTCAAATAAATAAATAAAATCTTTAAAAAAAAAAAATTTTCACAAAACCAACTTTTTGTTTATTAAATATTCTCTGTTTTGTTGTTCCATCATTTTTTGTTTTTATTCTTGTTATTTCTTATTATTCTTATTATTTCCTTCCTTTTTTTGAAAGAAACTCTTTTTTATTTCTTCATTTTTTATTTTTATTTTTTAATGCTGCCCACAAGAGACTCACTTTATTTTTTTAATTGTCACAAAAAGTTTAATATAACCCAAACCTGATATGAAACATACATAATAATTATTGAACTATTGTATTTTAATTTTTAATCACATGGTTCTTTTTTCTGTTTAAGTTATTTAAATTTTAGTTAATTAACATACAGTGTAATATTAGTTTCAGGTGTATAATACAGTGATTCCATACTTCCATACAATACCTGGCAATCATCACATATGCAAAAAAACAGTTCTAAAAAAACTCAAAATGTGTGCCTTTTTTTTTATGGCTTTCTTATGGCTAAGTAATATTCCATTGTGTGTATGTGTGTGTGTGTGTGTACATTCTTTATCCATTCATCAGTCAATGGACACTTGGGCTGTTTCCATAATTTGGCTATTGTAGATAATGCTGCTATAAACATTGGGGTGCATGTATCCCTTTTAATTAGTATTTTTGTATCCTTTGTGTAAATACCTATAGTGCAATTGCTGAATCATAGGGTAGTTCTATTTTTAACTTTTTGAGGAACCTCCATTCTGTTTTCCAGAGTGGCAGCAACAGTTTGCATTCCCACCAACAGTGCAAGAGGGTTCCCCTTTCTCTGCATCCTCACCAACACCTGTTGTTTCTTGTGTGTAGCCATTCTGACAGGTGTGAGGTAATATCTCATTGTAGTTTTGATTTGTATTTAACTGATGATGAGTGATGTTGAGCATCTTTTCATGTGTCTGTTGGCCAACTGTATATGTTTTCTTTGGAAAAATGTCTATTCATGTCTTCTGCCCATTTTTTAAAGGATTTTATATATTTATTTTGAGACAGAGAGGGAGAGAGAAAACACAAGTGGGGGGAGGGGCAGAGGGGGGCTGAGTGCAGAGCCTGAGGTGGGGCTCGATCCCAGGTCCTGGAGATCATGACCTGAGCTGAAGTCAGGCGCTTAACTGACTGAGCCACCCAGGCAACCATATCTTTTGCCCATCTTTTAATTGGATTATTCATTTTGGAGGTGTTGAGTTTTATAAGTTCTTTATAGATTTTAAAGATTTTTATTTATTTATTGAGAGAGATAGTAATAGAGAGAAAGCATGAGAGGGGGAAAGTCAGAGGGAGAAGCAGACACCCCGCTGAGCAGGGAGCCTGATGCGGGACTCGATCCTGGGACTCCAGGATCGTGACCTGAGCCGAAAGCAGTTGCTTAAACAACTGAGCCACCCAGGCACCCAGTTCTTTATAGATTTTAGATACTACCTTTATCAGATATATCATTTGCAAATATCTTCTCCCATTTTGAAGGTTGCCTTTGAGTTTTGTTGATTGTTTCCTTTGCTGTGCAGAAGTTTTTTTTGATGAAGTCCCAATAGTTTATTTTTGCTTTTGTTTCCCTTGCCTCAGGTGACATGTCTAGTAAGAAGTCGCTACCACTGAGACCAAAGAGGTTGCTGCCTGTGTTCTCCTCTAGGATTTTTATGGTTTCAGGTCTCACACTTAGGTCTGTACAGTTTTCCCAACATCGTTTGTTGAAGAGACTGTCTTTTTCCCATTGGATACTGTCTTGCTTTGTCAAAGATTAATTGACCATATAGCTGTGGATTCATTTCTGGGTTTTCCATTCTGTTCTATTAATCTGTGTCTGTTTTTGTGCCAGTACCATACTGTCTTGATGACCACAGCTTTGTGACATAGCTTGAAGTCAGTAATTGTGATGCCTCCAGGTTTGCTTGTCTTTTTTTTTTTTTTCTTTAGTATTTGGGGTCTTTTGTGGTTCCGTACAAATTTTAGGATTGTTAGTTCTGGCTCTGTGAGAAATGCTGTTGGTATTTTGAAAGGGATTGCATTAAATTTGTAGATTGCTTTGGGTAGTATAGACATTTTAACAATATTTGTTTTTCCAATCTATGAGCATGGAATGTCTTTCCATTTCTATGTGCCATCTTCAATTTCTTTCATCACTGTTTTATAGTCTTCAGAATACAGATCTTTCACCTCTTTGGTTAGGTTTATTCCTACATATCTTATGGTTTTTGGTACAACATTAAATGGGATTGATTCCTTAATTTCTCTTTCTGCTGTTTCATGATTGGTGTATGGAAATGCAACAGATTTCTGTAGATTGATTTTGTATCTTGCAGCTTTACTGAATTACTGTATCAGTTCTAGTAGATTTTTCATGGGGTCTTTCAGGTTTTCTCTATAGAGTTTCATGTCATCTGCGAATAGTGAAACTTTGACTTCTTCCTTGCTGATTTGGAGGCCTTTCCTTTCTTTTTGTTGTCTGAATGCTGTGGCTAGGACTTCCAGTACTATGTTGATACAAGTGGTGAGATTGGACATCCTTGTCTTGTTCCTGACCTTAGGGGAAAGGCTCTCAGTTTTCCCCCAATGAGGATGATTTTATCTGGGTTTTTTTCATATATGGCCTTTATTATGTTGAGGTATGCTCCCTCTAAACCTACCTTGTTAAGGGTTTTTATCATGAATGGATGAAGAACTTTGTTAAATTCTTTTTCCATATCTATTGAAAGGATAGTATGGTTCTTAGCCTTTCTTTTATTAATGTGGTATATCACATTGATTGATTTGGGAATATCGAGCCACTCTTGCAACCCAGGAATAAATCCTGCTTAATCATGGTGAATGAGTTTTTTAATTTATTGTTGGATTTGGTTTGCTAGTATTTTATTGAGAATTTTTCTATCCATGTTCATCAGGGATATTGGCCCATAGTTCTCTTTTTTAGTGGAGTCTTTATCTGGTTTTGGTTAACAGTGTAATAAATTTATCCTGAAAGAACGAACTACCCTCAAAGAATGAATTTGGAATAGTTTTCTGTTTTTTTGGAATAGTTTGAGAAGGTTAGGTCATAACTCTTCTTTAAATGTTTGATAGAATTTTCCTGTGAAGCTGTTTGGTCCTGGACTTCTGTTTATTGAAAGCTTTTTAATTATTGATTCAATTTCTTTACTGGTTATTTGTCTGTCAGGTTTTTTTTTTAAGACTTTATTTATTTGAGAGAGAGAGAGAGCCTGCATGAGAGAGAACACACACAAGCAGGGGGAGGGGCTGAGGGATAGGGAGAGAGAGAATCCCAAGCACACCATGAGCTGAGCATGGAGCCCAATGCAGGGCTGTAGCCCATGACCCCAAGATCATGATCTGAGCCAAAACCAAGATTTGGATGTTTAACTGACGGAGCCATCCAGGCACCTCTCTTCCTCTTTCAGTTTTGGTAGTTCATAAAAACATATGTTTCTATGAATTTATGATTTCTTCCAGGTTGTTCAATTTGTTGGCATATAGTTTTTCATAATATTCTCTTATAATTGTTTGTATTTGTATTTCTGTGGTGTTGGTTATTATTTCTCTTCTCTCATTTTGATTTTATTTTTTAGGGTCCTTTCTCTTTTCTTCTTGATAAATCTGGCTAGAGGCTTATCAGTTTTTTTAAAGAACTAGTTTCTGGTTTCCTCGATCTGTTCTACTATTTTTTTTTTTTAGCTTCTATATCATTTATTTCTGTGAAGCAGTGTCCTCCAGATTCTACCCCAGCCAATCCTGCTGTCCTTTAAAACTCCAGGCTTTAAGCCCCATTATTTGCAAGAGCTCACAAAATTCAGCTCCTCTTGTTTTTCAAGCCAATGGCTTTGGGGAAACCTTCTCATTGTGCATTCCTATCTGTTCTCCTCTCTCTTTCCCTTCTCTGCCACCACAACTCCTTCCTCTCCAAAGCACCCATGATCTGTTTTTCCCCTAAATCATATCTCCACACTTCCTACCTTCTTACATGTGGCCTCTTCTCTCCCTTTAGTTGTGGAGTTTGTTTTGTCAGTCTTCAGGTTGATTTCTGAGGTATTTAGGATGATTTGATAGTTATCTAGTTGTGTTCATGTGATGAGACAAGCCTAGCTTCCTCCTACTCTGCCACCATCTTACTTTCTAAAACTATTTCTCTTTTTCTTAAAAAAAAAAAAAGAGATATAATCAACAAACAGTACAACATTAGTTTCATGTGTACAACATAATGATTCAACATTTGTATACATTGTGAAATGAGTACAATAAGTAGCTACCATCCGTACCCTACAAAGTTAATACAATATTATTGACTATATTTCCTGTGCTGTACATTATATCACTATGACTTATTATTTTGTAACTGCAAGTTTGTTTCTTGATCTCCTTTACCCATTTTGCTCCCCTCAACCCCCTTTCTGTCTCCCAAACACCAATCTGTTCTGTGTTTGAGTATAAGATGTGTTTTGTTTGTTTGTTTTGATTCTACAAAAACTGAAATCATGCAGTATCTGTTCCTCTCTCTCTCTGACTTATTTCACTTAGGATATTGCTCTCAAGGTCCATTCCTGTTGTCACAAAAGGCAAGATTTCATTCTTTTTATGCGTGAGTAGTATTCCATTGTATGTATGTGTATGTATACACACATACCCCACATATTCTTTATCCATTCATCTATCATAAAACACTTAGGTTGTTTTGATATCCTAGCTATTGTCATTAATGCTGTAATGAACATAGGGGTGCAGATGTATTTTTGAATGAGTGTTTTAGTTTTCTTCATATAGATACCCAGTAGTGGAATTGCTAGATCATATGGTATTTCTAGTTTTAGTTTTTCAAGGAAATTCCATAATGTTTTCCATATTGGCTGTACCAGTTTTCATTCCCACCAAGAGTGCAAGAGGGTTCTCTTTTCTCCACATTTTTGCCAACACTGGTATTTACTTATCTTTTTGATGATAATAATTCTGACAAGGGTAAAGTGATATCTCATAGTGGTTTTGATTTGCATTTCCCTGATGATTAGTGATGTTGAGCATATTGTCAAAGGCTTATTGCCTCATTTTCTATTAGGAAAAATGTCTATTCATATCCTCTGCCCATTTTTTTTTAAAGATTTTTATTTATTTATTTATTTATTTATTTATTTATTTATTTATTTGACAGAGAGACACAGTGAGAGAGGGAACACAAGCAGGGGGAGTGGGAGAGGGAGAAGCAGGCTTCCTGTTGAGCAGAGAGCCCAATGCGGGTTCGATCCCAGGACCCTGGGATCATGACCTGAGCTGAAGGCAGACGCTTTAATGATTGAGCCACCCAAGGGCCCTCCTCTGCACATTTTTTAATCATATATTTTTTTGTTAATGAATTGTCTGAGTTCTTTATATATTTTGAATATTAACCCCTTATCAAATTTATGATTTGCAAATGTCTTGTCTTTTTCAATTTGAATGACTTTTTTTTTCTTGTCTAATTTCTGTGGCTAGGACTTCTAATACTGCGTTAAATAAAAGTGAAGAAAGTGGGCATTCTTCTCTTTTTCATAATCTTAGAGGAAAAGCTTTTAGCTTTTCACCATTATTATATTAGCTCTGAATTTGTCAGACATGGCCTTTATTTATTTAGTTATGTTCCCTCTATACCCACTTTGTTGAGAATTTTTATAATAATGGATGTTATTTATGATAATAGATGTTGAATTTTGTCAAATGCTTTTTCCATATCTACTGAGATGGTTATATGATTTTATCCTTCATTTTGTTAATGTAGTGTAATGTATCATGATGACTGATTTGCAGATATTGAAGCATCTTTGCATCCCTGGAGTAAATCCCACTAGATCATTGTATATGATTCTTTATTTTTTTATTTTTTTAAAGTTTTATTTATTCATTTGAGACACAGAGATGCAGAGAGAGAGAGAGCATGAGCAGGGGGAGAGGCAGAGGGAGAGGGAGAAGCAGACACCCCACTGAGCCAGGAGCCCAATGTGAGGCTCGATGCCAGGACCCCCAGGATCATGACCTGCGCCGAAGGCAGATGCTTAACATCTGAGCCACCCAGGCGCCGCATGATTCTTTAATTTATTGTTGAATAATAATAGTTTGTGAAAATTTGTGAGTAATAATTCAATATCAAAACTTTAATTGCACTAGATATATGATTTTATAGCAATCTTCTACCTTAGAACAGACTTACAAAAGCCCTATATGTGACATAAGCAAGTACTGTTTTTTTCTGGGCCTGTATGAAGAATTGGATAAGTTCCAGAGTTTAATTCTCCATTTTAATATTCTAGTAACCTTGAATACATTACTTAAACTTGATAAACCTCATTTCTCTCTCCCACATTATGTGGCTAATAATACATACATGTGTTCTCTATACCTATTTGATTTTGAAGCACTTCCTCAAGTCCTTACTGCCTCTGTCATTGCTTCTTTTGGCAGAAGGTGAAGATAAAAGTGGTAGACCATATTTTTACTGAATAGTATTATTGGTTAGTATTAAGTAGCATTGTTCTGCATTCTAAAATCTGTATGGGAGATCCCTGCATTGAAGACCAAATGACAATAGACTCTTCTAAGGTATAAAGGAAGAACACGTTCATTGTGTGAAGGATTTATATTTAGACAATCGTGTCCAAAGCCACTTTTTTATGCCATTATGTAAGAGTTCTTTAAGTACTGTTTATAGATATCAACAAATATTTTGTCAGTATGAAATTTCTAAGATATAAAAAAGCTTTATGAGCTTTATCAATTAGCTTTTAATTCCTAGCAAAGTACCTGAAAATTAGCAGTTTAAAGCAACAACTATTTATTTTACTTATGATTCTGGGGCTGGCCTTTATGGACAGTTCTGGTCTGGGCCAGCCTTGGCTAATCTTGGCAAGGTTTGCTCATGTATCTATGATCAGTTGGTGGGCTGGCTGGGGCTGGCTTGTTTATGATTGTGTGTCTAGGAAAACTGGGATTATCAGAGCCACTCAATCCTTCACTAAGTTAGTCCTGGCTTACTCATATGATGGTGTCAGAATTTCAAGACCAAGAGAAGAAGCTTTGCAGCTTCTTGAGACCCATGTTTAGAATTCAACAATTCAATAAAACTTCTGGCAGATTCTTCTGGTCAAAGTTATAAGGCGTGCCCAGATTTAAGAGGTGTAGACATACACTCCAATTTTCGATGAGAAGAATTACAAAGAACTGTGACCTTTTTTGAAGTCTACCATGTGAACAGAAGTATGCAAATAGCATAATCAGCTCTTTATCTCTAATGTTGAAACATTATAAACAAAATTTTAAAAATTCACTCGACATTTAAATGTTTTGTCTACAAATTTTAATAATCATATATAGTTGGAATTTGTCCAAAATTTTAATAATCATATATATCAAATTTTAATAATCTTATATAATACTCATATATATATTATACCACCTTAAATAGATTATATTGAATTTTGGACATTCATAATTCTTCCAGTGTGTGTTAGAGGAAATATAACATTAAAAAATATCAAAATAAGAAATTTTAATATTTCTTATTAGTACTCATAAATAGTGTGGTGGAGAGTAGGACATTGGTTGAAATGAGGTTTGGATTATTTATGGATTCTATTTACCTCTATCCTTATTATTGCAAAAATTTAAGTTTTTTATTGGAATTGATAAGAACATTTGATAACTTGATTTAAGAAATGTTCAATTAAAAATGAAGATTTTTACAAAACCTCTGAGTGTTAGACCTCAGCAGACTTTTGGATAAACCAAGAATAAATGGAAATCCCTTGACAAGCTTGAACTAAACATGGATTAATTACTTAGACTTTTTTGGCAAAACCTGTAAGCTTAATGCAGGTTTGGGTATTTAAAGACTTTTCACAGTTGTAGCTTCATCATCCTCTATTTATAATCCTTTGCCTATTACAAGTACTAAGTTGGAGGCTTAAAAAAAGTTCTAAGGAATTACAACTGCAAGAAAAATGTTTTTACTGATAGAGCATAGTGAATATATTTTATAGAATTTTGCATAAGTTATTTAAAATGTGCATATTTAGTTCACTTTTAAATTTATCAGCATTGAAATTTCAAGTGTGTATTAATTTGTATACCTATCAAAATACACTTTATAGATAATAAAACTTTTTAAATTTTATGAGCATTAATATACAAAAATAAGTTATAATGTATTATTTTCTACAGTTATTGAACTGTTGAAGAATGAAGTAAAATGAGGGAGGATATTCAAAGATGTCCAATTTCACATCCGGTTTAAAGGAATTCACCTAAAAAAATATGGGGTAAGGTTCTAAAAATTTGCATGGAGAAAAATAATTTCTACTTCCAAAAAAAAGACAAGGAAAAGGTAAAATCATATAATTTTTAAAGAGCTTGAAGAGACTGTCCTTCAGCATGTATATGAAAATTGAGTCTCAGATCTACTCAAGGTCTCAAAACTAGCAAGTGTCATATATGAGTAGGAAATAAAATTTTATAACTTTAAGACCAGTGTTCTCTCTTCAATGCCAAACACTAGAAAGGGGAAGATGAATAAGCTTTAGTATCTTTGTATCACATTATAGTTTTACCCCGTTAACTAACTTTATCATTTTTCTGAAGATTACCAGTAAAAGGTTTTTAATTATTTTTAGTAACTACTTCTAATAATAAATATTAAAAAATCTGGGAACATTTATGAATCACTTTTCCCCTTGAATACCCATATACCTGTTGGCTTGTAATACAAAAGATGAGCCAAGCTCGTTTCTGTGCTCTCCCATAAACACAAATGCACATAACCACACACAGGGATACAACCTGAAAATGTTAAAGGTGAATTTTTCTTTTCTCATCTTTCCTGGGGCAAATGGCTTCCCAAGACACATATTTTGAGTTCATTTTTGAGAACTTTTGTGTGCATGCATGCATGTGTGTGTGTGTGTGTGTGTGATGATCACTGAATGTTGTATGGAAGTGTTGAATCACTAAATTGTACACCTGAAACTAATATTACACTGCATGTAACTAACTGGAATTTAAATAAAAACTTAAAAAATAAAAATAGAACTTTTTAAAATTCAATTTCCACATCACAAAATCCTATTGATCCTACCTCCTTAATAACTCTTAAATAAATCTTCCTAAATAACCATTTTCTTCATTTTCCATTCCTAAATGAACTCCCAGGCTGCTTTTGCCCTCTCCATTGTGCCACCTCCCCAATCCATCTTTATGATCTGGGCCCTATATTCTCCTGCCCCATTCCAAATTCTAGCCATACTATACCATTGGATCTTCATCCAACAAACCATGCTCTCTCATGCCTCCATGCATTTACTTATTACATTTCTTATGCCTGCAACACCCTTCTCTATTTCCACTACTTTTTTTTTAAAGAAGCCCGTGTCCTTGTTTTTTTAAGATTTATTTATTTATTTGACAGAGAGAGAGAAAGAGGGCACAAGCAGGGGGGAGTGGGAGAGGGAGAAGTGGGAGCCCAATGTGGGGCTTGATCCCAGGATCCTGGGATCATGACCTGAGCCGAAGGTAGATGCTTAACCAACTGAACCACCCAGGTGCCCCTACTTCCACTACTTCATATAACTCAGTCATCCTTTAGGACTTGATTTAAATATGCTTTCCATAAATGGCTTTTATAGCTGACAGTAAGACCATCCTCAAGTACATTAAGTGTCTGTCTATGAGAAGAGTTAGATTAAATCAAACTTCAAAAGACTTCAAAGCCTACATGGCCACAACAAACTAATAAAACACACAAGTAAACAAATTGCTTTTTGCAGTGTTATGGTTTGGGAAAATATATATATTGGTTAGGGAAAGTAAGTTATGCTTCATTATGTTGTGAAAAAAGTCGATTTTAGACTCCTTCTATCCCATTCCACTTAAGTGTGTTGAATCAAATATACGGCAGACAAATAATATTGTAAAATCATCCAATACTCATCAATATCTTTGCTCTGAGGGAACTTTTGTCATTGTACAATGCTAAATACATTTACCCCAAAGGCTATTAGTCCAAAGAATTTTGAAAAATTATAATCATACATATTTTTAAGTTGACTTCTGGATGTTTTATGTTTAAAGCTTAATAATGGATTGTAAATGATATAATTGCTATTGTATTATAAACATTTCTTTTTTTTAAGATTTTATTTATTTATTTGACAGAGAGATAGAGAGAGAGCACAAGTAGGCAGAGAGGCAGGCAGAGGGAGAGGGAGAAGCAGACTCCGCACCAAGCAGGGAGCCCGATGTGGGGCTTGATCCCAGGACCCTGGGATCATGACCTGAGCCAAAGGCAGCCGCTTAACCGACTGAGCCACCCAGGTGCCCCTTATAAACATTTCTTTTAAAGAGTTTAATCACATTTTTATTTCTATAAAATGAAACTGAAATGCTTTAGCAATATAATACCTACTGTATTGAGTTGAATAGTGTCCTCAAAAAATCATGTTCAGAACCACTTGTGGTACTTTGTTATGGTAGTTCTAGGAAACTAACAGATTTTGGCACTGAGAAAAGGATGATATTGTAACAAATATCTAAAAATGTGGAGATGGTTTTGGAGTTGCATAATGGGTACAGGCAGGAAGAGTTTTGAAGTGCATGATAGAGAAAACTCTAGATTGTCCTGAAGAAAGTGTTGATAGAAATATGGACGTTAAAGGCCATTTTGGTGAGGGCTCAGACAGAAATAATGAACATGTTATGTTATAAAGTTCAGATATAAAGTTGGCTGGACTGTGTTCTGCAGTTGAGTAGAAAGAAAAATTTGTAAGTGATAACTTGGATATTTGGCTGGGAAGATTTCTAAACAAAGTATACAAAGTGCAGCTTGGTTTTTATGTGTTGCTTATAGTAAAATGAGAGAGAAAAGAGATAAACTGAGGAAGGAACTATGAAACAAAAAGGAGCCAGAACTTGATGATTTAGAAAATTCTCAGATGATCCACATAACATAAATGTTAAGGCATACCCTGGAAAGAACAATATAGGATGTATGGACAAACTTTTTCTGAAGAGATCAGACATGTGAGGCATGGATCCAATCAATTATCTTAGCAGAAGCCAGGATAAACTGTGTGTAATGCTGTGGATCTCCTTGACATCCACAGAAGATCAACAAAATTTTTTGAGAATTTTATACCACCAGAAAAACTGCCAGCCTAGACTGAAGGGGGCAGAAATCAGACTAAATGAAGAAAGGCTGTCAGATTTTTAGAATTTTACAAACAGGAAATGGGTTGCCCAGAGGGCAGGAGGGCCCAGAGAGGGTTGCTTAGAGGCTGATGGGATCTCCATGGCCCAGAAACAGGGGTTGATGGGCACTCTTCAGATCCAGAAGGCAGATTGAATAACAGAGATTTACTTTCAGGTCATAAAATCTAATGGAACTTTTTTCTCTGGGATATAAACTTGCTTTAGATCAGTAATTTTTTATTCCTTCCATTTTCTCACTTGAGGAATGGGAGTATCTATCCTATGTCTGTCCCACAATAGCATTTTGACAGCAAGCACATTGTTTTCTAGATCACAGGTCCACAGATGGAGAAAAATTTTACCCCAGGATGGATCATACCCAGAATCTGAACTACACCTGATTTAGATGATGAGATTTGCAATTTTTTGAGTTGATCAAATGTAGATGAAATTTTGGATTTAGAGTTAATAATGGAATGGTTTAAGAGTTTTAGGGATGTTGGAATGGACACAAATTTTGAGGGCCACAGGTAAGACTATACTGAGTTGAATATTGTGCCCCCCAAAATTCATATCCACTCAGAACTGATGAATATGACCTTATTTGGAAAATAGGGTCTTTGCAGATATGATAAGTTTGGAGAAGGTCATATTGGGTGAGGGCAGATCCTAAATACAATGACTGGTGCTTTTATAAGACCATATGAAGACACACAGGTAGAATGCCACATGACAACAGATGAAGCTTCAACCATAGGAATGCAAAGTATTGCTGGCAACCACTGGAAGATAAGAAGAGGCAAGGAAGGATTTTTTTTTTCTAGAGCCTTTAGAGAGAACATGGCCATATGACACCTTGATTTCAGACTTCTAGGTTCTAGAAATATGAGAAGGTAAATTTCTGTTGTTTTAAGCCATGTGTTTTGTGTTACTTTGAGCTCTAGTTTCATTCTTTTGTGTGTGGCTGCCCAGTTTTCCCAATACCACTTATTGAAGAGACTGTCATCTTCCAGTTGTATATTCTTGGCTCCTTTGATGTAAATTAATTGATCATATATGTGTGGGTTTATTTCTGTGTTCTCTTTTCTATGCCATTGATCTAACCTATATGTTTGTTATTTTGCTACAGCAGTCCTAATAAACCAATATACCTTTCAAACATTAAAAATAAATAAATAAATAATAAAGTATTTGAAAATTTTACATCATCTCTTTTTTTCCTTGAACATGTATTTGCATTTCACTTTCCTATTAAATTTATTATGATATAATGTACTTTTATTCTTGAAAGTTTTTTATTGATCACATTATTCTCACTTTCCTGAAACAAACAAAAATATGTATATAAACCAAAAGTTTATTTAAAAATTTTTCTTTGACAATGAGTCTTCAGGTTAAATACTCAGAAGTACAAGTATTATCAGTATACACTAATCAAAATAACAAAAAATATAAAAAGTAGCAAATTTTACAAGAAGCAAATGTTTTGTTGGAATAACAACTCTAGTGAGTTTAATAGATTGTTTACTGCCTAAGTTCAAGTATCAATGAATGAATATAACTTACTTTGTTTATCCACTTATCTGTGATGAGCACTTGGATTGTTTCTACCTCTTAGCTGTGAATAATGCTGCTATGAACAGGGATGTGCAAGTATCTCTTTGAGATCCTGCTTTCAATTGCTTTGGATAAATATCCAGATGTGAGATTGCTGGATTACATGGTAGTTTAATTTTAAGTTGTGGAGCAACCTCCATATTGTTTTCATAGTAGCTATACCAATTTACATCCCTACCATTAGTTACATAAGGGTTTTCTTTTCTCCACATGCTCACCAACACTTGTTATTTCTAATCTTTTTGATAATAGACATTCTAACAGGTGTGAGGTGCCATCTCATTGTGGTTTTGATTTGCATTTCTCTGATATTAAGTGATATTGAGCAGTTTTTCATGTACCTGCTGGTCATCTGTATATCTTCTTTGGAAAAATGTCTATGCAAATCCTCTGCCCATTTTTAAAAATCAGTTTCTGTTTGTTTTTTTGTTTCTTTTGCTATTGAGTTGTATGATTTCTTTATATATTAACCCCTCATCAGATATATGATTTGCAAATATTTTGTCTCATTCTGTAGGTTGCCTTTTCATTTTGTTGGTTTTCTTTGATGTAGAGAAGCTTTTCAGTTTGATGTAGTTCCAATTGCTTATTTTTTATTTTGTTGCTTTTGCTCTTAGTGTCAGATTCAAAGAATCATTGCCAAGACTTCAGCTTCAAAAAATCACTGCCAAGGGGATGCCTGGGTGGCTCAGTCGGTTAAGCATCTGCCTTCAGCTCAGGTCATGATCCCAGGACCCTGGGATCAAGTCCCACATTTGGCTCCTTGCTCAGTGGGGAGCCTGCCTCTCCTTCTGCCTGTTGCTCCCCCTGCTTGTGCTCTCTCTCTCTCTGACAAATAAATAAAATCTTTAAAAAAAAAAAAAATCATTGCCAAGACTGCACCTATGTTTTCTTCTTGTAGTTTTTTGGTTTCAGGTCTTACGTTCAAGTCTTTAATCCATTTGAGTTAATTTTTGTGTATTGTGTAAGATAGTGTCCAGTTTTATTCTTTTGTATGTGGCTTTCCAGTTTTCTCAATACCATTTATTGAAGAGACTGTCATCTCATTGTGTATTCTTGACTCCTGTGTCATAAATTGACCATATATGTGTAGGTTTGTTTCTGAGCTTTCTATTGTATTCGTTTGATCTATATCTCTGCTTTTGTGTCAGTATCATGCTGTTTTTATTACTATAGCTTTGTAATATAGTTCGAAGTTAGGAAGCATGATGCCTCTAGCTTTGTTCATCTTTCTTAAGATTGCTTTGACTATTCAGTCTATTGTGGTTTGAATTTTGGAATTATTTTTTCTATTTCTGTGAAAAATACCATTGGAATTTTGATAAGGGTTGCATTGAATCCATAAATTGCTTTGGGTAGTAGGGACATTTTAACAATAACAATTCTTACCCAACTGAGCCACCCAGGTGCTCCTAACAATACCGATTCTTCTAATCCATGAGCATGGAATATCCTTCCATTTATTTGTGTCTTCTTCAGTTTTTTTCATCAGTGTCTTATAGTTTTTAGTATGCAGATCTTTAACCTCCTTGGTTAAATTTATTACTATGTATTTTATTCTTTTGATGCAAGTATAAATTGGATTGTTTTCTCAACTTCACTTTCCGATAGTTTGATATTAGGAATAGAAATACAACTGATTTTTGTATATTGATTTTGTATCCTGCAATTTCATTGAGTTTATTACTTTAACAGTTTTTTAGTGGAGTCTTTTTTTAAAAAAAGATTTTATTTCTTTATTTGAGAGAGAGAGCATGAATGGGGGAGGGGAAGAAAGAATGTCAAGCAGACTCCTCACTTAGTGCAGAACCTGATGTGGGGCTTGATCCCAGGACCCTGAGATCATGACACTTAATCAAAGGAGTCACCCAGGTGCCCCTGGTGGAGTCTTTAGGGTTTTCTATGTGTAATATCATGTCTTCTGTAAATATTGACAGTTTTACTTCTTTCTTTCTAATATGGACACCTTTTATTTCTTTTTCTTTCTTAATAGCCCTGGCTAAGACTGAATCTACTTTTTTATAATTCTTTTTTATCCAGGTTTCAAAAGCTTATTATTCAGAGTAATAGTTATTTTTCAATAAATTATACCTTTTTATTTTCAAGAGATGATACCTAGTTTTATTGGGGACTATTATAGATCTTGAACATATTCTAAAATTGCCAAGCTACTCTGATTGAGAGTAGGCCTATAGAAGGCAGACAGAAAGATATCATTGAAGTTGGGTTATGTTAGCCTACTGGCATGAAATGGAATAATGTCAAGGAGTGTAGGATATTGACAAGACAGTGTTTCAAGTGTTAGGCCATAGCAAGGGAGAATAAAGAGATATCAATAAATTTGAGCACCGAGTGAGGTAAAAGATGATAGAATAGATTGGAGGATATGAGGTTGGCGTCAGAAAGTTGCAATATATAAATTTATACTTTTCAGATGTTCATTAGAATGTCTAGTTTAAAGAGAGGCAAATAAAACTAAGAAGTTTAGTTATTGGAATGATTATTTTCTTGGCTGACTTGAGTCAGAGAAAGTTTTGCCTTGAAAATTCATAATGGTAAATGTAACTGAAGCAATATTGAAACATTTCCCAGTTTATTTGGTTAGAATTATCAAATTTAATACTGCAAACAGGGATATTTTCTTTTTTATGGACTTATCAAAGTATATTATCATTTAAAAACCATTGAGTTAATAATGTGTTAATAAAATAAAGGATTATAATCTCATCTTAAAAATAAGAAAGTTCAACAACTCATTTGCACTATTGGCTTAGAAAGAAGTCCATGGCAAATGAGGAAGAACATACTGTCAATGCTCTGAGGTAAGACAGATTTATTCTTTTATTTGAGCTCATGTTCACACATTATGTTTTAGAACAAGAAACCACACTCATAATGTTTTCTTCTCAATTTTACATAATAAAAAGATTGCAATCAGCATACATTTTAGGTTTTTTTCCTTTGAAGTTATTGAAGTTTATTAATTTTCTTTGAATAAATCAGCTTCAAGACCTTGTCAAATATCATTTTTTTTAAAATTAGAGTACACAGATATTTATGAGACCAGTTGATTTTTGTGGGGTTTAAAGATTTAAAATATCAATGGCACTGAGCATCTAATATTTTAAACTTAATATTACAATTATACCACTGTTCTTTTCATCGGATGAACCTTTGACTCAGAGAGCAGCTACCTAGGGAGTGCTATGTTGTTGCTAAAGCAGACCTGTAGAGGTCACAATTAACAGACAAATGAAAAGCAGTTTGGAATTACAGGTTAATATAGCTAAATCTTAAATTCTGTCTGCCCAGAATTACTAGAAAGACCATATCACTCTCTCATATTAAGACATTATAAATATGTAACAAAAATTTAAATCAGAATATTTTTAGATAATTAGATGATAAAGTAGATATTACTACTTGGTTGAGCCAAATCATATGATTTAAAATTTCTCATCTCTGCAGTACCTTAAACAAATTGAAAGAAGAGAGACCCCATTAAATTGAGTTTTAATAATTTTCTATTATTTAATTATTTTGTCTAATATTTAACGTAAGACTATATGGCAAAAAGATGAAAATGGAACCTTGTTTGGATTCTCTAAACAGGAGCTATATCTTATAAAGTGTAAATTTTACTCTATTAGAAAAAGCTGAGGAGATATTTCTAATAAAAAGTGATAAAGTAATCATTTTTAATGTTCATTCATTTGGGTAGTAATCAGGTGGGTATATGTGGGGAAAGATAGCAGGACTAGTCAATAGAGAAACCATCCTTACCACGCGAATGCCAGTAAAACCCCTTAAAATGAAGGGAATCTGTCATCTTGTATAAATTCTCTTCTGCTTCCATAAACACAGCCGTAATCAATTAAAGACCCACTTGTGAAGGAGCCATTGTTTGCAGTTCCATTCATTTGCTGAGTTGTCTTTTAGACTGCCCATGCGGAAACCCTGCTAAGGTGATGAGAAAGTTCAAAGCACCTAACTTTGAAATGTGGATTTTGTTATTGAGACTTCTCTTTATCTTTTTATTCATTTTAAAAACTGTAGTGTATGTAGAAGGTGTGTTGGTTATTGGTTCCAAGAAAGGGAAGGGACTTTAAGAACATAACAAAGAATGAAAGTGATCTAATGACATAATTCTGCATGACTTGTGGATTGCAGTGTTGAAAATGTTTGCTAAGAAAATAAATAATATTACTTTATCATAAGCCTCTTGATGGAAAGTGAGAGTGCTTTCTTCAACATGCATTCATTAATTTTTGTCATCACTGCCATTTTATTTTTGTTCTCCACTCTACCTACTCTAATTTCAGCTAGACAGTGGTATTACCACTGAGGTGTGGTCAGTATTCAATCTTAGTTGCTAGATTTGGGAGACTGGTGGGACTTTGCTAAACAGACACGAATGCTAAAAGTATTTCAGAATTTGGCATAAATAGTTTAAAGAATTAACAAGATAAAAATGAATCAATATTAAATATTTAATGCTATTGCTATGTACAGAACTAGAGGGAGTAAACAAATTATACAGGAGTAAAGTTATTTAGTATATGAAAGTAAATCCTCATACAACAAGCTTAAGGGCTAAGAAAGAAATGACATAATGTTATTCTCAGTACCTTACCTTGTCAGAGTAGGAATCTAACTTTTGGGTCACCCTTGATCTTTTGCTTTCTAGGCAGAAATCGGCCAAATTTCTTCCCTGACTACCTAAAAAAATAACCTGGCATAGGGCTAGGGGAAGTCACATTCAACTATAGTCATAGTCAAGTCAAATATAAAAGATTTTGAAATGGAAATTAAGGAATGAAGTGATCTAACAAGAATATGTTTTCTTTCCTAAGATTCCTTGGCTTTTCTAGATCAAATAAAAAAAAAAAATCTTTAGGACTACAATTTAATAAAACTCCCGAGTCTGTCATTGTTATGCAAGCACATAAGCCTCTCTTTTCCTTGAGTGACATGTCTGGGGAGTTTATAAGGAAGAGCCTCGGTGCCCAGACCAGCCACTCTACAGATGACTCAGGACACCTTCGCTAAATCCATTCATTACCCTGGCCCCTAGTGGGAGTTACAAGCAAAGCCTGCCAATTAGATGTTGGTAATGCGGACTCTGCTTTAGGGAATTGGGTAAGACTGCCAAAATTCATTCCTGAACTTTAGCAGCCACAAAAGAGTATTTTTCTGTCATCTGTAACTGATTCAAAACCAGGTCTCAAAAGGACAAGCTTCCTTTTGTGCCCCATCTTTCCTAAAGTCCAATGACTAATAATGTTACAACATCAGGTTTTTCACAAGATCACAGGAAACATCTGATGAAGGAGAAGCAAAGAAAAAAATGTCATCGTTTGACTTGATTAGCTGTTGTTTAACTTTGTTTTCTAATTTTGTTTTCTAATTTTAGAACATTCTCTTTGGAAAATAATTATGTGGTAATTCATCACAAATTAATGGTGCTTTATTATTAAATTAGAGATTAAGCCTGGGTTGTATCATGAATCATAAAAAAATAAAATAAAAAGCTTTCCAAAATCTCTAGGTGGTGAATAAAGAAATTAAGTAAATTCATATTTAAAACTGCTTGCCCTCGCCTTGAAAAAATATTTCCAAAATCTTATTCTGAAGCTGTATTGGCATCACTACTTCCTTCTCTGCTAATAAACACACATAAGGGTGAATGTTTTGCTTTCAAGTTCATTGACATTATTATTGTTTTTATTTTTTTTTTTACATTTTAGTCAATTTCAATGCTTTGGTGATGTTTTGAAATTTTTGAGAGGCAGAGGTAGGTTTTTTTAATAAGGATTCTGTGAACTTAAATATCTTATTAGTAGAATGAACAAATCTTGGAAAATGTCCAAGTCATTTTGCAGCAGATGTCAGAGAACTCTAAAGAGTAGGAATTTTAGGTCATAAATTCATGGTCAGTCCCTGTAGACTTTAACGAGGAAGATTTTACTCTGTACTGCTGTATGAAATGTTTTGTTGTTGTTGCTTTTTGTTTATTTGTTTATTTGTTTTAGAGCAATGTACTCTTTTGGCTTCTAGTCCTAATTTTACTTTAGAAATTGTTTTTGATGTGCTTCAGACAGGGGTCTTCTGTCCAGGTCTTGAAAGCAAGTATTGTATCTTTGTTTTGTGTTCCTGTACAAATGTATTTTATTGGGAACCTATTTCAAAATGCTTGTTAAACATATGAGCTTATTCACATGAATGCACTCAAGTGCTGTAACTGTAGGGACAGAAGTTGGAACAGAAGAACCTATGTCTCATACTTGGGGCTGCAACTCGCTATTTGAGCAGAGAGGTTTCCTTCATCAGCTTACTGCCTGTGCACATGCTGCAATGTGTATGTACTTATTTCTTTCTGCTGTCTCTCTCTCTCTCTCTCTCTCTCTCTCTCTCTCTCACACACACACACACACACACACACACACACCACACCCCCCTATGATTTAAAGGAAAAAAACACAGTCATAAAGCTCAGGAGTTGAGAGTAAGAGAGTAAGGCCAGGGTAGTAACTGTTCAGAACTTGAATGAATTGCCGGTTTTCACCAAGTAAACTGGCTGGCCTTCTCAGGCAGGCTCCAAATTCCTGTTGAAATGAAAACTTTCTTTCCTGGACTAGGCCTGGCATTCCTGGGAAACAATGGCCCTTTTCAAATAGGCTCTGAAATTTCACAGGTGAAGGGAGAGGGGCAGTCATTTGATCCCACCTACAAGAAGCCTGTTAGTATTTTAAAAAGTGAAGACAGAGCCTATCATGGAAATGTGGGCAAAGCTCGCCAGTGGCTAAGGGCTGCAATCTAGATCCACGTTTCTGCAGATCTCTGTGAAATATGAATCAATTTCAGTATTCTGTCTTTGACTCACATTGCAACTCTTTTTCTAGATTTTCTTAAGAGCAGACTACAGAACCACTGAAACAGGGTTTTGTCATGTGTTAAGGAAGAACAGTATTCAGGTTTTTCTTTAATTAGGAACTGACATTAGAACTTATTTAAAAAAGGATTAAATTGCTGGGATGTGTGTGATTTTGGAAGACATGCAGGGTAAAAATACTACATAGAGTTACAAACACATACATATATATTTACATATATATGTAATAATTTTACCTTGCATCCTTTCCACATTTGACTTTTAAATTGGACCTAATTATATTATAATTCAATAATTTAAAAATTCAAAAAGGTTCAGATAATTTTGGAGTCTTTTATGAAAGTATAGACCACATCCAATTTGAAAGAATTTGGGCATATCGATCACCATACTTACATGTACAATTAATATCAGATGTATTTCATATATTTTATGGAAATTTTTATTTGACCAAATCTTTCAGTGATTGAGTGAGATAAACCCAGGTTTTTAGTATTCAGTTTCATGGGCGGGAAAATAATAAAAGTTCAAATTGTGGTATTTATCATTAATAAATATAAATTTTATTAGGCGCTCCTTTCCATTTTTATTCTTTTTAATAATCCTGATATTTGCCTCAAGATTAATAATGTACCCAGTATTTAACATAGGCCTAACATAAGACTTATTTTAGACATAAATTACAGGAGAGTCAGAAAGTAATTTGTTTTACTTAAAAATAAATAATAGAACTTTTTATGAAACTATCACTCTAAATTATATAGACCCTCTCTAAGCAACACAATTAACCTGATAATTATGTAGCAATATAATATTTTGAAATGTTTTTCCTGATATTTTGGTTATTACCTGATATATTCTCTTCCCACCCCACACTCAGCCTCTAACCCTCGCCCCAATTCTAGCAGCAACCAGGGTATTCTGAGCTTATGTCTTAAAAAAGGGATGAAACAGGGGCGCCTGGGTGGCTCAGTCATTAAGCGTCTGCCTTTGGCTCGGGTCATGATCCCAGGGTCCTGGGATCGAGCCCCGCGCCGGGCTCCCTGATCCGTGGAAAGCCTGCTTCTCCCTCTCCCTCTCCCTCTCCCCCTGCTTGTTTTCCTGCTCTCACTGTCTCTCATTCTGTCAAATAAATAAAATCTTTAAAAAAAAAAGGGATGAAACAATAAAATAATGACAATAAAACCAAAGAATTGGTGTTTGAGTTTAAATACAAATATAAAAAATAATTTATAAAAAACATACACACAAAAAGTAAATAGGAGAAAAAGCCAAGTCGCAAAAATAAACTAACAATTATGCTGAGTAAAATAAGTCAATCAGAGAAAGACATGTATCATATGACCTCACTGATACGAGGAATTCTTAATCTCAGGAAACAAACTGAGGGTTGCTGGAGTGGTGGGGGGTGGGAGGGATGGGGTGGCTGGGTGATAGTCATTGAGGAGGGTATGTGCTATGGTGAGTGCTGTGAATTGTGTAAGACTGTTGAATCACAGACCTGTACCTCTGAAACAAATAATACATTATATGTTAAAAAAAAAAAGAAGAAGAAGAAGATAGCAGGAGGGGAAGAATGAAGGGGGGTTAATCGGAGGGGGAGACGAACCATGAGAGACTATGGACTCTGAGAAACAAACTGAGGGTTCTAGAGGGGAGGGGGTTGGGGGGATGGGTTAGCCTGGTAATGGTATTAAAGAGGGCACGTTCTGCATGGAGCACTGGGTGTTATACACAAACAATGAATCATGGAACACTACATCAAAAACTAATGATGGGGCGCCTGGGTGGCTCAGTTGGTTAAGCGACTGCCTTCGGCTCAGGTCATGATCCTGGAGTCCCTGGATCGAGTCCCGCATCGGGCTCCCTGCTCAGCGGGGAGTCTGCTTCTCCCTCTCCCACTCCCCCTGCTTGTGTTCCCTCTCTCGCTGTGTCTTTCTCTGTCAAATAAATAAATAAAATCTTAAAAAAAAAAAACAAAAAAACCCCCTAATGATGTAATGTATGGTGATTAACATAACATAATAATAAAAAAACAAGTAAAAAAAAATCTATGTATCTTGTTTCCCCAACTCCTAGATTAATGGGGATTAACAATAGAATAAACTCAAAACCGTGGGATTCTAAAACTAAGAGACCTGGTATTTCTCATGTGAAGCTTAGAGACGCGGCAAGCTGAATACTTTGTATCTGTCCTATTCTTCTACCCTCATCTATCTACTCTCCCCCCTTGCATGGAGAGGGACAAAAGAGTACAGATGGATGGAGTGTTCAAGATACAGCTCTAAGATGGCCTCTAAGAATCTCTTGCTCCATTAATATAGCCTAGAGAGCAGTAGAATGTTTTTCCGTTGAGCTGAGAGAGGCACAGATAGGGAGCAAGGAACCAGCAGACCATAGGCAGGGTTATTTTGAGAAGAAAAATACAGCTGACATACACATGGGCAATGACAGAAAACATAGGAGAGAAAATATGTACACCATGATGGAAATTAGTGTGAAATGACCATCAAGAACCATATAAAACCTGTTAATTATGTGATACTAAGAGCTTTGCAACTTAGATACAACCTCAGTGAAAGGTTTGTAGGTAGAAAAGTAACTGAAATGATTGAGATTGCCCTAACCTGACCAATATTATTTTTACCACCCAGTGAAATAGGGAGGGAGGGGGGCACAGAAGAGAAATTAAGTTTATTTATAGCTAAATAAAGTTAGTAATTTTGCACACTTGAATTTTAAGGACTAGAAGTCAGACC
Source organism: Neomonachus schauinslandi (assembly GCF_002201575.2). Taxonomy (NCBI): domain Eukaryota; kingdom Metazoa; phylum Chordata; class Mammalia; order Carnivora; family Phocidae; genus Neomonachus; species Neomonachus schauinslandi. Next base: position 85,851,106 of record NC_058406.1, on the reverse strand, counting down.
CTCTGCACTTATTATAAAGAACAAAATTCAAAGGAGATCTAAGTTCCCTGCCAGTTTGCCTAAGCTATTATTGCTTTGTTTGTCCTTACTGCCCTATAACCTTATTTGAACTCACATTAAAACATCCAGTTATCTAATGGTACCCCAAACCTTACAACCTGGAGGCAGATGTTCACCTTGTCTATCTAGAGGACACAAAAAAGTTGACTAGCTGCCTGGTGTAGAGCCAGGAGATTACCGCTATTCTTTTGAGACTGGCATATTCTCCTAGAGATTGCTATGGCAAAAGATATGTGAGTGGACCAGTTATGGGCTCTTAGAAGAGAGCTGCGTAGAAGCCATTTAAGGACTGCCCAAGATAACCAATGGGGATTGTTGACTCCAATACCATGAGATTGTGTGAGGGAGATCTTCAGGGAAATTAGAGGCTGGATGAGGAGTATCCAGCCAGGAGAGTGAAACACCACAGCTATGGAAACTTCCAAAGTATCCATGAAATCATCCCTTAAGAAAGTAAGCTTTAAACACATATCAGGCACAGAGAATATGACACAAACAGCCAAGGAAAAACCATTTTATTCTTTTATATTTCTTACTTTTTTTTTTTTTTGCCCTAAGGAGTCTGAAAAAGCTGCTAGCCAGTGAGGAAGGAAGAAGACATGTGAGGAAAAAAAGCAAAGGACAATCAAGCATTCTCATTATGTTAAGGCAGCCAACTATAAACCTTGGCCTTGGGAAGAATTCTTAATTTGAATAGCTATTGAAACATTGATTAATAATCTGGATTGTGTATATTGTGATTTTTGAATTGAAATAATGCTTTGGATCTTAAGGGGTCATAAGACTGCTTACTACTTAAGAGTAAGAAGTCATGAGACCTAGTCAATTTTACATCCAAGGGCAGGGAAGAACTCCCAATTTTTAAGGAGGTATTGGAGATAAAACAGAATTGTGATTTTAATTTATCCTGCAGTCTTATGTTCAATATACTAATTATATATCTTATAAAAATGAACAAAATGCTGTGCAATCACAAATAAGGGATAAATTACTCCTGTGCTTGGGATAGGGAGAATTGTCCAAGAGTTTAAATAAGGACTTGCTGGAGCATTGTTTTATACCTAGCTCTTATCACCTTTTTTTACAGGGTCACCTTACGTAAGTTTCACAATGTTTCTTGATTTCAGCTTTTTCCATGTGAGAATGAGTAAAAATGTAATAATGCTATGTAAAGTGGCTTTTGCTTCAAATGAGATAATATAAATCATATGTGATAATGTAATGTATACATTTTGAACACTTAAGTGCAATGCATATATAGTATTATATTGTTAAAAATAATTATGGCCACTCAGGGTATTTTATGAACTCAAACTATTTTGTTAAAGGAAAGGTTTTTGTTTCTTTAGGTTTCTTTTTGAGTTTGAAAGTTTATGTTCATATGCATTTCAGACATTTTTGAAACATATATACTACACACATATACTTTATTTGTGATTTATCATGTTATATTTTATTTCTTCCTGTTTTTTGACAGCATCTTAAAATGAGATTTTTTGTCTTAATTTTAAGGTCTACAAAGATTGAGAACAAAATATTAGGTGGACAAGTATATATAATATTTATTAGTAAATATGAATATATACATGCACATGTACGTAAACACTGATATATAATACATACAAGTATATACTGATATATCATATGTACAAGCATATATATATGTGTGTGTGTATATATATAAGCATATACATACTCAGCTGTGTGTGTATTTATGTACAGATGTGTTTACATAGCTAGATATGTATGTAAGACTCTATATGCCTGTTATATAGTTAATTTAATTCTTTTTTTAAAAGATGTATTTATTTATTTTAGAGAGAGAGAGAGCGAGTGAAAGGAAGGGCAGAGGGAGACAATCTTCAAGCAGACTCCCTGCTGAGTGTGGGGCCAACGATGATGTGGGGCTCCATCTCATGACCCATGAAATCATGACCTGAGCAGAAACCAAGAGTCAGACGCTTAACTGACTGAGCCACCCAGACACCGCAATTAATTTAATTCTCTTAATAACCCTATGAGATTTATCCTATTATTTTAGGTATTTTACAGATGAAGGAACTGAGACACAGAAAGTTTAAGTTACTAAGTCAAGGTCACATTTATGGTGAATGGTGGAGCCAGGAGCTATACTTCAACAAAATAGTACCAGCATATGTTCTGTTAAGTATATTTCTATTTTCAGAATCTAAAGGGAACTGCAGTACAGACCATGTTGGAATTACAAAGCACATGGTTAAAAATCAGCTTTGGAAAGCTCAGTGTTTATATAAGTGAAGATCAATTATTTAATTGTCGGGGTGCTATTAGTCTCCCATGAATGGGGGTGGATGCTTCTCATTTACCTCAAGTCAAGTGAGAGGGACATCAAGAAGAATACAAGTATAACTGGATAAATGACCTTTGCAGCTTGGGATAGGCACACTCACAACTGTCTGGTTCACATCTAAGAAATCTAAACAACAAACTCTGCTGAAGCAGCTTGTGGAAATATATTAAAGGACGCAGGTAGGAAGTAACTCCATTCTTACCAAGAGTGAATTAAAGTTGCACATTTCTGGAGTGCCTGGGTGGCTCAGTTGGTTAAGTGTCTGACTCTTGATTTTGGCTCAGGTCATGACCTCATGGTCGTGAGATTGAGCCCTATCTTGAGCCCAGCATGGAGCCTCTTGGGATTCTCTCTCTTCCTCTCCTTCTGCCCTTCCCCATCCTCTCTCTCTCTCCCTCTAAAAATAAATAAATAAATAAATAATAAAAATTAATTAATTAATTAAATTTAAAAAATAACTAAATAAGGTTGCATGTTTCCTCTATTTTAGATGTGAGACATATATAAAGACCCTGTTGGAGCTGCCTTAAACTCACTGTAAGAGTCCTGTCTAAAAGGAAGCTAGTGCAGGAGAAAGAGACAGATAATAAGAAGTATTGAAATCAACCACTCAATGGAAATGTATCTACCCTCATCAAGGGAGATGTTGGTGGAAGACCTCAGTGATCAGAGATTTCCAAAGAACCCACAAAGCACCTCCATGTAACCATCAGCTTAAACATGGACGGAGGAAACCAATGCTAAATTACATTGGTACCAGTCATGTATTATTTTTCCTGACACTTACTTTTTCTGGAAGAGTTAGAAACTGTAGGTAGCCTACCCTTTCCCCTTTTTACATTAACCATCTTCTCTACCTGGCATAATCTTTCTTGTGATGGTCACCAGACTCTCACCTTCTAGTCAGTCATTTAAATATAAAATAGAATCCTTTCAAAGAAGACTTCACATAGGGCCCTGTAAGCCTTGTTTAGGGTTCTGGCTTTTAATCAAAATGGAAAATGAAGCTAAAGAAGGATAATCTGATTTGATTGAAAATTTTTTTCTTCTTCATAGTCTATCCAATGTATACACAGAGAAGGAACTTAGCCTAGGCCCCTGCAACCCCTATAAATAGCATTCTCTCTGCAAAATATAGGTAATTTAGCCCCCTATAATGGGGGAAGAGTTTAAGAAGAGGGAGGGCACATAAGGAAAGTTAAGATCCACCCCTCTGGGGAAGGGTCAGGGCTGGGAGATGGCTTGAAGGCAAGATCACCACAGAGAGAGGAGGAGCACTTTTTAATAATAGTCATTCCACTTTGCATAGAGAAAAGATTGTAGAGGAAATTAATGGAGAGAAGGAGACAAACAGGTATGCTTTGGAGGTAGAGCTCATAGAATTTCATGATAGCTTGATTTTAGGCTGTTAGGGAAAGAGAGATTAAGTAGGACTCTTATGTTTTTGGCTGAAACAATTTAGTCATGGGAAGACTTGCATAAGAGAAGGAGAAGTTTGGGTATGAGATGGTGTGGATTCCTGCTCTGTTGTATGCATGCCTTGTATAAACTCTTCTCCTTGAGACTGAGCAGGGACCATAAATATGATGGAATATCACTCCCATGACTAAGTTACGAATCAGATCACTTTCTATTAATAAAAAGGGAGATTATCTTGTGTGGGCCTAATCAGCAGGTGAGCCCTGTAAAGGAAGGTGAAGTGGCAGAGAGATGCTCTTCTGCTGACCTCAAAGAGGCAGCAAACTGAGATGCTGAGAGAAGAAGGGGTCTCATAGCAAAGACCTGAAGGAGACTCTAGGCTGAATGACTAACTGATAGCTGCTCCTGGATGAGAGTCACCAAGAAAATAGGGATCTCAGTAACAGCACATCCGCAAGGAACTGAAATCTGTCAGCAATCTAAATGAGTTTGGATGATACTCCAAGTTTTAGGTAAGACCACAGCCACGCCTTGGTTTTGGCCTTACATAATCCTGAGCAGAAAACTCAACTACTCCTGAGAAGCTTCTAGCCTGTAGAAACTGAGATGGTAAATGGGTATTATTTTAAGCAACTAAGTTTATTGTGATTTGTTACATAACAACAAAAACACTAATGAAGTCAGCAAACAGGGTTTCCATTTTGGGCATATTAGATTTAAAATGCCCATTAGACATTCAATAGGAGATACCAAACAGGGAATTTGTTACACCTTTCTGAGTTTCAGGGGAAATGATGGGTGGCTTTTTGCTTGTGCGAATATTTCAGAGTAAATGGTGAGAAACAGACCGACAACAACTGTATTCCATGAAGTTGACTTGGTTGATAGGAAAAAAAGAGAAAGTGTGCCTGTCTTCCAAGAACTTACAGTTTAGACTAGAGAAGCAAGAATTTTCTTAACTAAATATAAGACACAATCCTAGAAAACTGGTTTAGTAATAACATTTTCAAATAGGAGAAAAATAAGACAATTGCACACCTTCACTTTAATTCCGTGAATTCTATTTTATCAATATTATTTTATTATGAAAACAAAAATAGATGCTGGTTTACTCTTTTCTATTTATTGATTTTTCTCCCTCTAATTTTAACTAGAGAAATATAGCAATTTTTTTCTTATCTTGCCTTTGATGACTTTTTCCTTAGGAATTCTTTTATCCTACTTAGGAGTTCCATTTACCATGATCTTTCTACTCCATTGAGAACTCTAGAACTATTGGATATTTTAGAAATCATTTAGCACAGTACCTTTATTTTAAATGTAGGTAAACTGAGGAACACAGAGATTAAGTGATTAGCAAGCACCAGTAAAAAAACCATGGCTGGACTCAAAATCTCCCATTACCCAGACCCTTGTTATTCAATGTACCATGTAATATCATATTGCTTCTCTGCCAATATGAAAAATTCTGTTTTGGTGGGGAAAAAGGAAAGATATAAATCTATGTAACCTTAAACACAAAGTTGGATTTACATTGTTTCAATGCCTTCATTTGATAAATGACAACAAATATATATATATTTTTAACATTATACAAACAATTAGTAGGGACACAAAAATAGGTTTGGGCCTTGTTAAAAATATCCACATGGAATTCATACTTATATATATCTTAGAAGGACCCTGAGCCCTTGTGGATCATCAATGCTTGTTATTTGTACTGAAATCTCCTACTATCTTGTTAGTCCTGATAGTTAATAATTGTGAAATAGTTTTGAAAGTTTGATCCATTTATAAATTATTTTCTTATTCTTTTTGGGCATGGCAATGACTCTAGAGCAATATAGAGAGATTAGAACTGTTGATAACTGGAAGAGAAATTATCTCAGTCTCTCTCTGTGGATGACAGTATGCGAAAATCTTATTTAGCCTTGGGTCAAATTGTTTTTTGGAAAGAAAGAGGAAGTAGTTGGTCCCCAGTTATTTGATTAGGTTATTTTGAACTCAATTGAGGCCATTTAGAGAATGACCACAGCAGTTCAGGAAGGGATTTCATTGTAGTTTCTGGTTATTACATTAGTGCTAAATGTGAGTCCCAGAGAGTTTAAGAGGTCCGTGCCTTCAAGTGGGGTATAATCTAAAAAGAGAGAGTACCTTTTATTTTATTTTAAATTTTTATTTTAACATGCTATCATAAAGTGAGCAGGGAGAATTTGAAATTGCAACTGTATTTGTAAAGTGGGTCAGTCTAGGTTAATTGGTCAGTCAGATTTTTCATGCTTGTTAAGAACCAAATAAGGTATTTTGAGCATATTTATTCTTAGAAGAATAAAGTTGAAATCTTAATTAAATTTCTCTGTTGAACAGCTTTAGATTTTGTTTCACAGTCACTGCTCCCAGTTAGTAGTTATGTAAAGAGAAAAATAAGGCTTAGAATCTTACCAGTCCCCTTTCATTTGTAGAACTGGTTCTTGTTCTTTTGCTGGAACTCAGCTTTACCAAACTAGTGTTTTACTTGGCTTGGTAGCATTTCTACTTAAATAAATGCAGAAATTTAAGAAACATAAAATACAAGGTTCACTGTATTCTATAAAGTTCAGGGAAAAAAACCCTAAAATATCTAGCCATATCTACTCTAAATATTAGCTAAAAGCTAAATAGCTCTTTATATTTAGGTCAGTAAAATAATACTGACAAATTATTCTCTCGAGCTTTTATATAATACATATTTTTAAAAGTATAAAAACATAGAAATTACAAGAGTTTACAGATACACTTCATATGTATTATTTCTACCCATCTATGCATTATAAAATATATACAGAAAATGAAGTTTCATAAAGTTATTAAAGCAATTCAAAAATGATAAGCAAATTGTTTCTTGCTAAAAAGGAAATGCATACTTAATTTATTTCTTAATCTTTTTTTTTTAAAGATTTTATTTGTTTATTTGACAGAGAGACAGCGAGAGAGGGAACACAAGCAGGGGGAGTGGGAGATGAAGAAGCAAGCTTCCCGCCGAGCAGGGAGCCGGATGCAGGGAGCCGGATGCAGGGCTCCATCCCAGGACCCTGGGATCATGACTTAAGCCAAAGGCAGACGCTTAACGACTGAGCCACCCAGGAGCCCCAAGAATCTTTTATTTTAGAACAGTTTTAGGTTTGCAGAATTATTGCAAAGATAGTACAGAGCATTCCCATACAACCCTAAACCCAGTTTTCCCTATTATTCGAATCTTGTATTAGTATGATACATTTACCATAATTAATTAATCAATAATGATACATTATTATTAACTACATTTCATACTTTATTAAGATTTCCTCACTTTTCCCCTAAAATTCTTTTTCTGATCCGGAGTCCTATCTGGAATACCACATTGCATTCAATCGTCATGTCTCCATAGGATTCTCTTGGTTGTGACAATTTCTCAGACTTTATTTTTGATGACATAACAGTTTTAAGGACTACTGATATTTTGTAGATTGTCTCCTAGTTAGAGTTGTTTTGATGTTTTTCTCATGTTTACACTGGGGTGATATTTTTTGGGGAAATACACAGAGGTAAAGTGCCATTCTCATTACATCATCTTAAGGCTACATACTCTCAATATGATTTATCACTGTTGATGTTAACTTTGATCACCTGGCTTGAGCCAGTGTTTTGTCAGTTTTCTCCACTGTAACATTACTCTTTTTCTCTCTCTCTCTCTTTTTTCCATACTGTACTCTTTGGAAGCAGTCACTATGCACAGCCCATACTTAAGGAGTAGGTTTTATGCCTCCTCTTTGAGGGTGGAGTATGTATGTATGTATGTATGTATGTATGTATGTATGTATTAAGAAAGGGAGAGAGAGAATCTTAAGCAGGCTCCACGCATGGAGCCCAACACAGGGCTCGATCTCACAACCCTGAGATCCATGACCTGAGCTGAAATCAAGAGTCAGATGTTTGACTGAGCCACCCAGGAGCCCCTAAAATTTTTTTTTAAATAAATATGTAGTGGGGCGCCTGGGTGGCTCAGTCATTAAGTGTCTGCCTTCGGCTCAGGTCATGATCCCAGGGTCCTGGGATAGAGCCCGGAATCAGGCTCCCTGCTCAGCGGGAAGCCTGCTTCTCCCTTTCCCACTCCCCCTGCTTGTGTTCCTTCTCTCGCTGTAAATCTTTAATGAAATCTTTAAAAAATAAATAAATAAATAGTAATTATAGCATAAGATATGTTACTATATCTATTTTTATATTATATGTAATATATAATCAGTATATAAATATATATTAATATATAAGGTAATTGCTCCAGGAGATTATTTCTCTCCATTTTTTTTATTCAATTGTTTATTTGTATTAACATGGGCTAGTGCATTCTATTTTTACTTTGGCTTATAATTCAATAATATTTAATTTTATTGTTCAAACTGCTCAAGGATTTGGCCATTGGGAGCTCCTCAGTTGGCTCCTATTATTTCTTTGTCATACCATATGTCATTGTGAGGTTTTGTTTTTTATTTATTTAAAAAAATTGTTTTTTTATTTTTTTAAACTTTTTAAAAAGATTTTATTTATTTATTTAACAGAGAGAGACACAGCGAGAGAGGGAACACAGACAGGGGGAGTGGGAGAGGGAGAAGCAAGCTTCCGGTGGAGCAGGGATTCCCATGCAGGGCATGATCCCAGGACCCTGGAATCGTGACCTGAGCTGAAGGCAGACGCTTAACGACTGAGCCACCCAGGAGCCCCATTTTAAAGATTCATTCATTTATTTGAGAGAGAGAGAGTACACATAGAGGGAGAGGAGAGGGAGAAGCAGACTCCCCGCTGAGCAAGGAGCCCGATGTGGGACTTGATCCCAGAACCCTGGGATCAGGACCAAGCCAAAGGCAGATGCTCAACTGACTGAGCCACGCAGGTGCCCCAGGTTTTGTTTTTTAAACACTTTCTTACTTTCTATACTATAAGATAATGTCTCTACAAGAGGCTCCAGGCTCAATATTCCCTGTCCCAGACCTAGAATCAGTCATTTCTTTAAGGATCTCAGTTTCCTTTTATTTGAGAGTGGTATTAGAACCCTGTATCTAGACACTAAGAGGGGTTGTTGCTACTGGGGTGCCATTGTTTCTAGACCCTCTCAATTGACTGAATGAGGAGTATAGTTGTATATCCACATGCTTATAAATCTATATACAACCATATGTATCTATATTAAGCAAAATATGAGTAAATATTGATGTCTCCAACTTTAATCCATTATCACATGAGTCATTGTAGTCTTCTCTCCTTGATTATCTATAATCTCCCACTTTAATAGGGAGAAACTTGGCTCCCATTATCTGTCGTTTATTTAGTTAGTTGTTCAATGGCAGTGTACATGTGTTGTGGTTTCAGAATTGTTAATTTGTACCCTATCAAGAACAACTTTGGAATACAGTGCTCACCTACAGTTCTTTTTGCCTTTAAGATTAAATTTTCATTCTTTCTAAAATCTTAGATCAATATTTTTTTTCTCTCTCCTTCAGTGTGGATGGCTCATACATTTGCAATACATTTAGATCCTTTTGTAACATTCTGCTTTCCATTCTGGGATTCCCAGATTCTCTATATCTTTTTTTTTTTATTTGCACACATTAAGGGTTTTAAAAAATTAATTAATTAGTTAATTAATTTCTGCAAAATCCATCCATTTTATGTGTATAAGTCAGTGTTTTTTAGTATATTTACAGAGTTGTCTGACCGTCAGGACTCAATATGGCACAGTGGAAAAAATGGCAAAGTTCCCCTGAGTTGTGAGAATATATGATACTTTAGCCTGATCTATATATACTCAATTTCTACTCAGTGTAAAAGAGCATTTAGGAATGCTGAACCTTATGTGCCCTATAGGTTACCCAATTTCAATTGGCAGCTCAAATCACAAGATTACTTGTTCCATGATCAGCTGTTCAGTTTTGCCCATGTTCTAGTAATAAACCAAGAACTGTTACTGAAAGGGAGATTAGTTATTTGCTAAAGAAAAAAGTTGTTTCAAAGCCTGTGAGACCAAGCTATGATTTTCTTAATATGAATTGCTATAGGCTCCAATCAACCAGAGACATTTTGTGTATCACTTAATCTGCCTCATCATAAGGGTCATGTGGTACAGCAATTTGCTCTTCATCTTGAACAGTTGGAGAGAGCATTAGTACACAATACCTCCTAGAAAACAAAAACAACCTACCACGTGTTTCATGTCTTTAATAACGTTAGGATGCCCATGGTACAGAAACGTATTACTCAGATAAGTACTAGATTCTTGGGTCAGCTTTGGAGGAGATGGTAGGCTGTGAATTGTGGAAAGAAGTGATAAATGCACAACAGCATTAGCCAATGTCACAATGAAGTTAGAGAAGAAATGTAGTTTCTGAGGAGGTCAAGAAGTATAGGAAATGCTCTGGGAAGGGACATATATCTGTGGTTGAGAGAAAATATGCTTATTTTTAGAATTGGACTCAGGTGATTTTACCCAGGAAGTTTCAGAGGCTAATATTTAAGATCAGGTTCAAGAGCTAAGGATGGATAAGAAACTTACTTTTGATTCCTAGAATTTCATGGAATATAAAATACATGTTCATAAGCATAAGAAGTAATTTTAGATGTTCCTAAAACATCATATACATATTCCTCAAAAAATCTCTTATTCATGTTAGAGTTTTAATTGCAAATATTATTGTATACCAACTGATTTGATGGCTTTCTACTTGCAATTTGTATACTTTTTCAAGGTTAAAAACTTGAACTTCATGCTTTCTCTAAATAACAAAGACAAAGAGCCCACAAACTCCACCAATATTTACTAAGAAAATTAGGAAATCTTTCTTAAGCTTACTGTAGGTTCTATTGTGGAGAACCAAATGTGGCCACCTAGAAAAATGTGGACAAGGTAGCAAGGAATCAGATAATAAAGTCATAATAGCCAATAGTATATGTTCTATTTGAGTTCAAGTAAAGAAGTAGACTAATTTAGCCACACTGATTTTTATCTGGTAAAGAAAAACATTTTTTTGCCAGGACAAAGATGAGAGAGTAACCACTTTTTCCATCTTAAAAAGCTATTTTTATTCATATTCTAGTCAACCTGTTAAATGAATCCATAATATGCTAACACTTCTATGCATTTTGAAGTGGTCTTTCTCTTTTGTCTCTAATGATGATAATTCCAGGAATGTCCCTAAGGGAAGATGTATTTGGCAGGTGGGCCTCTTGGTATTTCTCTGTCATACCACCTACTCATAAGGCCAGTCTTGGTGCCACTGGAATCTGAGATACTTTTTTTCGTAGGTGTAACTCTGAAGTTAAGGGGGCAAAAATCACTTATAGTTGAAGACTTCTCTCTTAAATTGACTTTCCTCTGATGATTTGAGAGAAGTTCTGTTTGTTGTCCTTCAAATCACAATATATGTCAACGTATTTGGGACAAAGTTGAGGTGAAGAAGAGGGCCAAAAATACAACTCAGTAGTTATAATCCTGCATTTTTGGTTGGTCTAGTATGTTCATGGGATTTTTTTTCAGTGTGACCTGTTAAAAATTGTAATAATAATACTGTGTTGAACAATTGTGTGTGTCAACTTGGCTGGGCTGGGGGATTCCCAGATATTTGGTAAGACATTATTCTGGGTGTTTCTCTGAAGGTAATATTGGATAAAATTAACATTTAAATTGGTGGACTTTGAATAAAGGAGATTGCCTTTCATAATGTGAGTGGATCTCATCCAATCACTTGAAGGCCTGAATAGAAAAAAACACCACATTCCCATCCCACCCCCGCAAACTCCCTAACAAAAGGAGATGGCCTTTAGACTTGAACTAGAACATTGGTTCTCCTGGGTCTTTGGCCTGACAGCCTACCTTGTTGATATTAGATTTGCTGGCCTTCTTAATCTTGTAAGCCAATTCCTTATAATAAATTTCTTTGTATATATATATTTATATATAATATAAATAATTCATGTTTATGTATCATTTCATCTTTAACTTGATAATAATTTGTAAAATGACTTCCTATATAGTATCTTATTTAATCTCCACAAAATTCCTATAATAGAGATAGAAAATGTATTATCAACATCCTGTTTGTACAGATAAGAAAAAAAAGCTTGGAGATGTCATCTGAGTTGCTCAAAACTCTACAGTCAATAAGCAAGAGATTGAATTTGAACTCAGGACTTCAGACTTCCAGCGTATTTTTGACTCCACTAGATTAGCTATTTACCTGGAGAACTTTTAATAATCTTGATGTTCAGGTTGCACTTCATAGGGATTAAATAAGAATGTGAGGGTGGGAGTCAGCCATCAATACTTTTTAAAGATTCTCAGGTGATTCCAATATTGAGCAAAGTTTGGAAACTACCAGTCCTTGTAATCACAATTTAGCTTGACATTTATTTCTTTTCAGAAAAAGTTTCTAAATCAATATTAACACATATTATAACTAGTTTCTTACCATTAATTTTAGTCACAGAAGTAGTGAATGTTATCCCTAAATATAGAAACATAAAATTAAAAAGTAATTAGAATTTTTTCAATGAAATCACATATGCTAGAAATATTTAAAAAATAAATTGGCATTTATAAGCCCTGGGAGAACAGGGATTAAATTCATAGCTTCTTAATTTTGGTCTACCTAGTTGTCAATAAAAATAAAAACGAAAACAAAAATACAATTCCTGAAAAAGCTTTTTTCCTAAGCAAAATCCCTGTTTATTTCTTTTAGGACTTGCTTTCAAAGGTAGTTAGTTTTCTCATTCTCTTATTATCATCTCTACTCCTTTTCTGTTTTTTTCAAAGGAAATTTTGCTAATAAGATTAGAGGAAAACAAGGAACTTTTACTATCAGTGGATATGAAAGAAGGTCATAGATATCAAATATGCCATGCTGTCTGTACTTTTTGTAAATCAGGAGTCCAGGAATCCAGGTCTAATTTGGCAGGATTTTCTGTGCCCAGTAGGCCAAGAGAATCCAATTCAGGATACTCCAGGAAGTCTGTCTTTACTGGAACCAGAGACTAGTATGATAATACTTTTGAGGTAGTCCAAGTGGAAAATTCAGTCAAATGTCCAGGTTGCCCATCAGGTACAGGTTTGTTATCAACAACTAACTTCAAAGCTTCTGGCTCTAGTCAAAGGGATAAGTTTGTTAAAAAAAAAATAATAATACAAATAAAAATCCTTAATAGCTCCAGGCAGGAGGACCCTCTGAAAAAGCCAGAAGTTGGTAGCAATGAGGATAGTATTCAGCGAGTGCAACTAGAGCAGGTTAGTATCTTGCAAATAGCCAACCTCAGAGCAGGAAGGTAACTGAGTCCTTCCTTGTTTCTGGTGGGTTCTTAATTGACCACAAAAGTTGTAAAAATTAAGGAAATGCAGTGAGAACTCCCAAATGGTTTATAAAAAATGTCTCACTGACATATTGACTACTTTCAATGAGGTTTGGGGAGAGGGGACCTTCTTTCCTCCCTTCCTCCCTTCCTCCCTTCCTTCCTTCCTTCTTTCCAAGTAAATTTGGTCAGGGCAGTTCCATTCTTTTAAATACAATCAGTAACATTTCAGCCCTAAAAAAAAGACATCTGTGTCAGTGGCACCCAGCAAATGAAAACTTCTTATACTAGAAAACTTACATAATGCTGTCCCTAGAATATATGTTAGTGTGACCTATAAGGGCAAAATCTACTTTATGGTACTGGTAGAACTAAATTCTCTTGAATGTGATTCAAGATAAATTGATTTTATACTCTATTTTGCTCTAGGGTGATTAGGAAGTTTAGAATTGGCGTTGGACCTAGAGTTACCAAATATGTTCTCTTCTTGGCTCTGCTACTAGCTAACTGCAATTTAAATTCTCTATGTCTCAATTTCCTCATCTGTTTATAAATGGACATGAATATACTTTCTCTACCATATTGCCATAGGTTAATGTAAGGGTCAAATATGAAAGTGCTTTGCCAAAAATGAAGTCTGAGGTGTTAGTTTTCAGATAAATCTTTTTAAAAGTGCACTTTCACCTTTGTTTAAGAATGGAAAAAAAGCTATCTACTGCCTATGCCATGCTTTTGAAATAGTGGGGTGTATATTTTAGGGCTACATTGTGGCAGGCCATACCGGTCATCGCGGGATAAGCACAGCATGTTTTATAAAGTGTCAATACTGCGTGAATATTTGGGCAGCAGTTTAAAACTTTGGTAAGTAATAAGTATTAATTATTAGCATAGAAATTTCTCCTGAATTTTAAAGGTAACACATGAGACTTCAAGGTAATTTTAGCAAGTGGCAGGTAGCTTCAACTATACTTCCAGAATCCTGAGGAACATGTGTTTATGTTCCTTTCAGCTCTTAGGGACAATCAGGCAAAATAGTTTGAGGAGAAGCTAGTACTGTATCAAATTCAAAATCTGCTATTCCTTCCATAATATTGGATCTAATTATCAATTGATTCTCATTTCTACTACATCCTATGACTCTATGTTCTGACTGGTCTATCTCTTCCTACCTGTTACAGAGTGATTTCTGGGATGTATTCAGTATTTCATAAACCGCTTGTTCCGTGATATACTAGCATGCTTCTCTTGAATTAAACTTGCTTTATCCTAGGTATCTAGAAAAGGAAATTAGGTCCATTGTGTGTGTGTGTGTGTCTGTGTGTGTGTGTGACTTTGTGTGTTCATCATACACAGACATAATCTGTAGACAAATAGAAGTTGAGATAAATATTATTGGCACCTGGAAATGGGCATGCGTCTTCTTTTCCTAGGCCTTCAGTTGGTGTTTTGAGTAAATATAGGTAGTAGCAAAGCAAGGTTTTTTGTTATTGTTACATCACCAGGTTCAAGTAGGTGGTCTAGTGTTACTTTGTGTTTGTGGGTGGGGGACTAGATTATTGGAAGGTTTTTCTCAGTGTTCCTGTTCTACTCTGAGCCTTAGGCTTTCCTTGTGTGTTGCATGTTTCAGAGGTTCTCTCTTCATATTCTTGTCCCTCTCCCAGTGGCGGACTGCTTTTTCATATTAGTCCATGCTTGTTAACCTGACAGTAGGTTTGGGGCAAGGATGGCTATGCTTTATGTGCTTTCTGATGTCCTGGTTTAGATTCAGTCTTAGGCAGGCTTCCTGTTCCTGGTTCTTGGGCTTCTCAATGATTACATCCTTCCCTCAGTGGTAATGATTCTCAAATGGTCTGAACCCAGGAGGTTTTTCTATCTTCCCCCAAGAAGAAGAGAGAAAACTGTTCCATTCCCTTCCCCTTCACCTCCCAATCAAAATGAGTATTCACCTATTAGAGTTTGCTGCCCATCCTAGGCTTAGGCTTTTATTCTGTAGAGAAGGATCCAGGCAGGACTTTCTATTATTCACAATGTAGATGTTCTCTTCCCCCAGATTTGTACCTCCAAGTAGACTTTTCTTGATTCCTTCCCTGCCCATATGATATGGTGAAGTGTGTGAAGAGCATGTGAATGGATGTAAACTCCCTTTGCATTTCTGGCTCCAGGAGGCTTTATGCTCTTATGCTATCCTACACTCATATTTCAGGAAATTGTTACAAATTTGGTCAAATTCTTTTTACCCATTTTTGAATGCCAACTTCATCTCTTTTCTGTGCTATGTCCTAGGTAAGCAATGCTTGAATCCTGTCTTTGGGCTTGCCTGTATTTAATTGAATTTCAGGCTGTTTGATTGCCCTGAAATATCAATTCTCTGATAGTTCAAAAAAAGTCATGGTTAAATAAATTATCTAGCTTTTCCTAGATGTTAGTAGGTGGACACAACACTCTTTCCCCCTTAATACTAAGCAGACACTGAAAGTCCCAATTCCTATAGGGCTTAAACATTTTAAATAATCTGATATATTAAACTTGAGAAATTAATGAATGTAAGAATTTGATTAAACACATTTACATCAGATTCATTCAAGTTGTTGCATGTATAACTAGTTTGTTTCTTTGTATTTCTGAGTAGTATCCCATTATATGAATGTACTACAGTTTAACTATCTACCCATTTAGGACTTTTTTTTAGTTTTTGATTATTAACAATAAAATTGCTATGAAGATTTATGTACAAGTTTTTAAATAAATTTTAAAGGATTTTTACTTATTTACTTGAGAGAGAGAGAAAGAGAGAGAGGGAGCATGTGAGCAGGTAGAGGGGCAGAGGGAGAGAGAGAGAGAAAACCTCAAGTGGACTCCACGCTGAGCACAGAGGCTGATGCTGGGCTCAATCCCAGGACCCTGAGATCATGATCTGAGCCCATATCAAGAGTCTGATGCTCAACCGACTGAGCTACCCAGGTGCCCCTTATATACAAGCTTTTATGTGAAATTAAGTTTTCATTCCATTGATATAAATGTGCAGAAATGCAATTGTTGGATCATATGCTAAGTGTATACAATTTTATAGAAACTACCAAATGATTTTTCAGAGGGGCTGTACCGTTTTATGTTCCCACCAGCAATGTATGGGGGATCTAGTTTCTTTGCATCCTTATCAGCATTTGATATTATCATATTTTGTAACTGTAATCATTTTAAAAGGTACATGGTGCTATTCCATTGTGGTTTAATATGTATTTCCTTAATAACCAATGATTTTGGACACCTTTTTGTGCTTTTTACCATCTGTATATTTTCTGTGGCCTGTTTATATCTTTTGCCTCTTTAGCAATTGAATCCTTTGGGCTTTGTTACTCTTTCTAGACATGCAGTTTGTAAATATTTTCACCCAGTTTGGAAATTGTTTTTCACACAGTTGACAGAATCTTTTGCAGAAAAAAAATAATTTTAATGAAGTTGAATTTATTATATTCTTTTAGTGATTGTGCTTTTTGTTGTCAGGTCCAGGAACCCTTTGCCTAGTCTTTCTTCTTCTATTTTCTTCTAAAAATTTTATAATTTTTTAACTTTCAATGAAATTTATGATCCATTTTGAGTTAATTTTTCTATAAGCATAAGGTTTTATATCAAGGCTTGTGTATTTATTTTGGTCATGGTTGTTTAACTGCTGCAGCATCATTTGCTAAAATGTATTGATTTTAGCTATAGGAATATTAATTCAAAAAGATAAAAAAGTTACTAGTGACTATATCTATACATATTAATTTGGAAAAAATATTTACTTTTAATAGTATTCAAAGGAATACAAATTAAAACTATAATAAGATATAATTTTCTTCCCTTACTTATACATTCTTTAATGTCCTTGCTTTCTTTGTGTAGATCTTAGTTTCTGACCTATATTATTTTCCTTCTCTTTAAAGAACATGTTCTAATATTTCTTGCAAGGCAGATCTCCTGGCAACAAATTCTTTCAATTTTTGTTTGTCTGAAAGAAACTTTATTTTTCTTTCACTTTTGAAGGATAATTTCACTTTGTTTGTTTTCTCTCTGTCAATACTTTGAATATTTTTCTCCATTCTCTTGCTTGCATGGTGTTTAGGTCCATTCAGACTGCTATAACAAAATATCACAAACTGGGTGGCTTATAAACAAGAGCTATTTTTTTCTCATAGTTCTGGAGGTTGGGAAATTCAAGATGAGGGTGCCAGCAGATTTGGTGTCTGGTGATGGTCCACCTCCTGATTCATAGCCACCTTTTTGCTGTATCCTAACATGGTGGAAAGCATGAGGGAATTCTATGGGGTCTCTTTTATAAGGACACTAATCCCATTTATTAGTGCTCCACCCTCATGATCGAATCACCTCTCAAAGACCCCATCTCCAAATACTATCACACTGGGGATTAGGATTTCAACATACTAATTTTGGGGTGGGGGGGCATTAAGTCTGTGGCACATGGTTTCTCAGGAGAAGTTGGATGTAATTCTGTAATTCTTTTCTTTACTCCTCTATAAGTAAGGCATTTTTTTCTTCTGGTTTCTTTCAGAATTTTTTTTTTTTTTTTTAATGGGGCGCCTGGGTGGCTCAGTTGGTTAAGTGCCTGCCTTCGGCTCAGGTCATGATCCCAGAGTCCAGGGATGGAGTCCCAGCGCAGGCTCCCTGCTCAGCAGGGAGTCTGCTTTTCCCTCTCCCTCTGTGCCCCTCCTCTTGCTCATTGTCTCTCTTTCTCTACCCGCCCAAATAAATAAATAAATAAATAAATAAAATCTAAAAAAAAAAAGAATTTTTTTTAATCTTTAATTTCCTTAGTTTGAAAAATATATGTCTAGGTGTAGGGTTGTGTTTTTTTTTGGCATTTATCCTTGGTATTTTCTGAGCTTCCTGGATCTTCAGTTGGTGTCTGACAATAGTTTGGAGAAATGCTCAATTATTATTGTTTCAATTTTTTTTTCCTTTTTCTCTTCTCTTTCTGTTATAACCAGTACATATGTGTTACATCTTGTGAGTTGTACCATTGTTCATCAGTATTCTTTTTCTCCCCCAGTCTTTTTCTCTTTGCTTATCAGTTTGGGAAAGTTCTATTGAGATATTCTCAAGCTTAAGGAGTCTTTCCTCAACTGTGTCCATTGTACTAATACAACCTTCCAAGGCATTTTTCATTTCTGTTAGAGTGTTTTTGATCTAGCATTTCATGTTGGTTCTTTCTTAGAATTTCCATCTTTTTTTTTCATTGCCCATCTATTGTCTATTTTGTTTATTGGAGGCCTTTGTGTAATCACAGTTGTATTAAATTCCTGGTCTGATAATTCCAATATCCCTGCCATATTTGCATCTGGTTTTGATGCTTGCTCTGTTTCTTCCACCTGTATTTTGCCTTTTAATATGTGTGGTAATTTTTTTTTTCTTGATAGCTGGGCATGATGTACTGGGTAAAAGGAACTGCTGTAAATAGCCTTTTAGTAATTTGGTGGTAAGGTATGGGGGGAGGAGAAGCATTTTATAGTCCTGTGATTAGGTCTCATTTTTTTGATAAGTCTTTGTTTCTGGAATGTGAACCTTACATGTGCTTCTCAGTTATCATCCCCCCTGCACCAAATTTAGGTGGTGCAGGATGGCTGGAGGGAGCTAGAGTTGGGTATTTTTCTTCCCCTAGGTCAGTTAGGCTCAGTAGGTTAGGCTCTTGTTAGTTTCTCCTAAGGGCAGAATTTGTTAAGAATAGAATGCTCTGGCATATTTCAAAAAAAGTTTCTTTTCCCCTTCCCCTGCCAGAACAATGAGATTTTTCTCTAATATATACACAATGAGAACCTAGTAGAGATCCAGGAGATAAAACTCACAAAAGTATGGGGGACTCCCAATGACTGGATCTTCTTGGAGCTTTTAAGTCTCAGACTTGTCCAGACTGAACCTCTAGCAATTTCTCAATTATACAGCAGGTTTTTAAAACTGGCTGCTGGGGAGGTACCTGCTTCAGTAAATTGTGATTTTCTGTATTCACCTCTAGTTCTCTGTGATTTGGAGGGCAGCAGTTTACCCTGTGATCTCACTTCTTTTATGAATCTAAAAATAGTTGTTGATTTTTCAATTTGTTTAGCTTTTTACTTGTTAGGACAGGGTGGTGATTTCTAAGTTTCTTGTATACCGGACTGGAAACTGGAAGTCCTGGTAACTATTCCATTACTGTATATAAAAGCCTGTTGGGTAGTTAAGAATCTAGTGCCATTTATTTGTTGGTATCCACTATAGTACTGTTATGAGGACAAAGCTTACTTTCTTGAGGAAACATTGAAAAATAGTGGTTTAGAAGAAAAGTAGAATGTAAACTTTCAAACGAAGCAAATCAATTACACAATTTTAAGGATCATTAACATTTGATTCAGAAAAATACTTTTCTTTATAGCACATCATATATTCTATATTTTATGTAAACATGCTCTTAAACAATGCTGTTAAAAAGAGATGGCTGCATTTCTCTTCTGCTCTTCCATATTCATTTTGCAAGAAGCAGTATCTAAATCTCAACTGGCTAGGCAATGCTTCTTATACTTCTTTGGCATTAACATCTTTGATATTACCCAGAGATATGAAGGTAAACTTTCTCACCATTAGGGAGCTATAAAATCTTTAAATCACTGCAAGAAATTTTAGGTTATTTTGTAGTAAAATTAAACCTAGAGAATTTAGATTTAATCCAGTGTTGATGAATGAATATTAAATTAAATAATGTAGAGCCTTCCAGCAAGTCTTGTTTTATATTTTTCATCCAAAGATATGATACAGTATTTAATCAAAATTCTGACATTATTAAGTGCCAATTTTACAGTTTAAAATAAGTTTACAAAGTTAAAGATACTGAAATATTATGTATATAAAGCAGAAGAAAATTGATGGCTATTTATTTTTATGTTATATTTGATTTTAAGTAAGACTTACCTAAAAATTGGACTACATTAAAGATATGCCATATAACTAGATCTCTAAAATGTATGGTGTTGAAAGGGAGCATATCTTAATTAAGTTAGAATTTAAACCTATCATGTTAGCAAATGTAAAAATGCAAGAAAATAATAGTTTTTGAGTTTTGTTTCAGATAATGTGTTTGACTATATCGAGCAGTACTTACTTGTTATGAATAAATAATTTCCTGGATTCCCTATGAGCTGCATAGTGTCTAAAATTACTAAATTGAAGTTTATTCTTAATTTTAAAATAAGTCAATATTTAGAAAGGCCCCTAAATTTTCAAATAATAGCTTATGTCTTATCTTTATAGAAAGTCTATATTTAACACTATATATTTTTCAGAATCGCTATATATGTTATTTATAAAATATGCTTAAAGCTGTTTCTGAAATGTCCATATTAATTTGAAGAAGCAGATGGTATGTATAAATGAGTACCTTTATTACTTCCGTTAATTTAATCTTTTTTTCTGACAAACTTCTAGCCTAAATACTATAAAGTAATTGAACATATTATTCTCTTTGTGCTTTTATGTGGAAAGAATAGGGGAAAAATAAAATTAGTTTTATCCACCACAACTATGATCCTTGTAAGCCCATGGGAAAAAGAAGTACAAAACCTGAGAAGGCATGGTTCAAAGAAGTACACGTTTAGGAAAAGGAAAAAACCGAGGGAGCACGTTCAAGTCCGTAGCCTGCCTCAGCAGCTCTGATCCTCCTACACTTACTGCTTCTCTTTATATGTAAGGGGAGATGATGTTCCTCTCTCTTCCTATCTTCTCTTTAGGTCTTACCCTTCCAGAAGCAAAAGGAAGCACTGATCCTGATTGTTCCCTAAAAGCTAAGAACTGTCCACACTCCTCAAGTGTAGATTGGTAGATACTTTCTTTTCCTTTCCAGGAATGAAGTCCAATGCTAGTAAAATTGCTTTTTCCCCCAAGCTCAGCACAGGGCTTGAACTCACAATCCTGAGATCAAGAGTCAGGTATTTAACCAGCTGAGCCACCAGGTGCCCTGAGCAGTTTGGTTTTTAAATATAAGTTCTCTAACTAAAACTTTGGATATTGGTCTTATCTTCCTCTCATTTTCTAATGTTATTTTATTGCATTAGAAGTAAACAGAACAAGAAGGCCCCAACAATATGCTTATAATGAAATAAAACCAATTCCAGGTAGGCCTATTCTAAGTTACTCTAGAATACCATTTTAGTAGAATTTACAAGGAAGAAAATATTGACATAGACTCTATAGTAGAGGTTTTGTTATTTCTAATTGTTTACCCCCACATGTACACAGAGAGAGTGTGTGAATACATTATCGCCCACTGCCATGTGACCTGCAGCATCCCTCCCTGAGAGAGGATTGTACTGCTGTTTCATGCCCCATTGATTATGTGAGTGCTCTGACCAGTGGAATATGAGTAAAAGAGACATGTAACACCATTGTTCCTTTGGTGTTCCATTGGTGTTCCACTGGTGAGTAAAAGAGACGTTTAACACCATTGGTTCCAATATTATTCTTCCTCCTTTGCCACGAAAACAAGATAGGGCTATTCTTTCAGTTTCGGTTCTACAGTGAAGACAATAAGAAGCAAAGCATGGTGAATTGTGAAGGACAAGTAATAAGAGTGAGAAATAAACCTTTGTTTTTGTAGGCCACTAAGATTTTAAGCTAAGTTATTACTGCAAAATAACTTGGCAAAGTTATTAGCAAAACTAATATACACTTGAAGTGAACTAAAGCACTAATGTGAACAATTGGACATCTTAACTTGTATTCTAACTCTAAGATAAGTTTTATCTTTCCTTCTTTTCTTCTTTCTTTTTCTTCTTTCCTTGTTCATGCTGTGTGTGTATGTGTGTTTGTACACACTCACATATATGAAAATTTGGACATCCATAGTAAATCAAATATGTTTTTAAGAATTTTAGAACTGACAATTTGAAAGCACTAAGCAATCTTAAGTAGAAACAGAGACTTGAAAACTGCAAAGTTAACATCAAAAAATGAAAGAAACCAACTGAAAAAATGTCGATGGAGTCAATTATCATTGGAATTGCTATGATGAAAAAAACAAAAGTCTTAATCTTTTTAGTTTGCTGAGTGTTCAATTTTATCTATTCTGGCCAGTAAAAAATGAGAGAAACTACATAATCATTATATGTTATTCCCGTCACTATTACACACATGGTAATAAGAATAGTATTGGAGTTAATCAAACTAGAACAACTGTATTTCTGTGCCATGCATGAGAAGGAAATCAATGATCATCCCTGACACTGATTATCTGGTATCTTCTCTATTATATATGATGTTATCAGTGATATTTCTTTCTAGTCAAGAAAGGATGAAAATCCTTCTTTTTATCTGTTTCCATATTTTTTTATTAATTCTTTTGATTGCCTAGGATATGTGTGATTATCCCGGCCATGCTAAGAACACAGGACTGATTGCCTTTTATGGTTAAGGTTGTCCTAATCAATCTAGACTAGGTCCATTTTTGAAGTCTCACAGATGCAGAGTTGGTTAAATCCCAAATGCTATGCTTCTTCAAAAAATACAAGCTGTCTTTCTTTTCTGGGAATAATAAAAATTATAATTTTATAATTCTCCCGGTATTAATTTATATGCTCTATTTTATTGTTTTCTTTTTTTTTTTTTAAGATTTTATTTATTTGACAGAGAGAGCACAAGCAGAGGGAGAGAGAGGGAGAAGCAGGTTCCCTGCTGAGCAAGGAGCCCGACTGAGCCACCCAGGCGTCCCTATTTTATTGTTTTCAATCTTGTATTTATTCAATGGGACATTCAATTTTAACAATTAAGGTAATAAATAATCTTTAATCTCATATTTGTTCTAGTGAATCAAGGGGAAGTGTTTAAAGAGTTTATGTACCTTTTTTTATGCTGTCTTATTAGACTTTCTCTAGAATTTAAAAGAACATAAACTTAAGTGCATAAAATGAATTTGTAAAAAGAACCTCTTTTCTCACCATCTCCCTATCTCTCTCCCTGTCACACATATGTGTGCATGTGTGCCCACACGTGCATGTGTGCATGCACACATACACACACACTTACACTTGCTACCTTAGGTTTCTTTGCTGTTGTGGATACTTACAATGAAAGAATAAAGCATCTTTCCTTTCCATATTCACTCTATTCCCTAAAAGTCAGAAATCCTCATTGTTTTTAAAAATCCAAGTTTCCACAGTAACATGTTTGAGAGGGAAATGCACAACATATTTTTTTAGGCTGAATTATTCCAGGGAAGTAGGCAATAAAAGTGAGTTTTCAGTGGGAACAGAAGATATGGCTAGTCCAAGAGTATGAAGTTACCTGGGATTTATCAAAGGGGCTTTGGCATTTCTGCATGTTACAGAAACCCTGTCCAGATGGCATAATATTATTCCACACTGGGGATGAGACTGAAGATTGATGTGTGCTGCCATCAGTGGAGGTCAGTGGAGTGAATTAGGGTGGAGGTCAGTAAAGTGAATTAGGGTGACGTGAACCTCTGAGTTTGGTTAAACTCAAGAGTACCACTGCCTGAGGGGCAGTCAGCATCACTGCTCAATTACAGCAATGTGAAACTAAAGGAGCAATAGTGAGGTGGAAATAATGATGGACTATTTTTCAGATATCATGTAAACTAAGAATTTATTTTATGTTTCATGGGAAGGAATCCCAATATTGACTGAATTAAATTTATGGCCAGTGAGTTATGTAGAGCCTTGGAGGATATTTGATTTAGAAGGATGAGTCATTATGAAATTTCTTAGCCTTGAATAAGTAAAATTAATGCCAGTTATATATGGAATAAATTGGGGATTATTACAAAGCTTTGTGCAACATATATTTATAAGGAAGATGAATTGTAATACTTAGAATTGGGGGTAGTTAATTTTGAGATAATGGTTATAACCATGTTGGAGAATTAATTCATAGTGGGCACTCAAAGAGCTCTGTGGATCTGGTGAATACCAGTGAACTGATAAGAGATTAAGTGTGAAGGGAGCTAATTTTAAGAACTGTGAACAGATATAAAGTAATTGGCAGAAAGTTCAATAAAGGGAGAGAAATAGCTTTTTTCCATTGAATTTCTTTGTGATTCCCAAGAGACTACTAAGAAATAAAGAATATAGAAGAAGAAATTTAAGTCCCCTATCTCAGGCTATGAATTTCAAAAATAACTTACCATTTCCATCTGAGAGATGAACACACAGCAGCCAATGTCCCCACGGTCCTAGAGGAGTGTTTTTCAGATTGCCTTTTGAGACCCGTAGGTGAATCATGAAATCAAATCGGAGAATCACAAAAAAAGCATTTTTAAAACATTAAATTAAGTACAATAGAATAAAATGGAAATATTTGGTTTCATCACATATAGTAAGAGTCTGTATTATTTTATTTTTATTATCTGTATTTTTATATACCTATAAATACATGTAAATTTGTGTAATGGATCACAGCAAAACCTGTATTTCTGCTGAAGCTCAGATGAAATGAATTGTAGACCTCTGTCATATTCTGCTGAAATTTCCATATATCCCCTAAATTTATCATTTATACATAGGCTGAAATGTTTTGACTGGAAGTAGGGAACAGTATTCTCCCACGAAGAAAATTATAAAATTAGTCCCAAACTGAGTTTTTTTGTTTTTTTTTGTTTTTGATTTTTGAAGGGGATAAAACTTCTGGGTTGGTTGAGACGATATTTGAAAAGAATTCATTGCTAGAGGAATGGAAATTATCTGAAGTCATAGAACACTACAATGATAAAATGGGATTAGAATCTCAGAGCTGGAGGCCATTTGAATTTCAAGTGTTCAGTTCTGTGGCTGAATGTCTGAGTACTTTAGAACAAGCTTAGAACAAGTTTAGAACATGATCAGCTTTTTAAATGCCAACCAGAGGGCTGGTTAAAGGTTTCAACATTGATTCCAAGACCAGACACTTTGGAGACTTGGCCTTGGCCAGAGGAGGCATAGATCCAGAAAGTGTGGCTCAGGCCCAGCATGACCAGGCACAGGGAGAGGATGCTCTGAGTAAACTGTCCACTGTGAGCTCCACCTGGTGGAAATTGAACTCCTTAGAACTGTTTTCAACTTTTAAAAGTTCGTTGGAGCAGGGAAGGAAGAAGGGGAAGTTGTGGTTCATTCCAGAAGAGAATCAGATATGAGAGATAATTTTAGTAACCCAAATTCATACTCTGCCTGCGAGGACACATGGGGACTTAATATGCAACTAAAGACTCAATGTTGCTTTGTCTTCTATTAAGCCCTGGTGGGTGTGCTTCCACAGGCCCCTTGAAAACCGAATACTTCGGTATCTGAACAACCCCTTTTCCCACCATTTTTGGGTAGCCTGGGCTATCATACAGAATTAAAGATTCTGAAGAGTACCCTGAACCTGAGTCAAGACTATAAAAGCTACTGCTCAACTACAGACATGAAGAACATTTCAGAGTGGTCTAAGATTTCAAAGAAACATAAGGGGTTTTTTTTGCTTTGCTTTGTTGGTAGGGATGTTGGACATTTCATGAGGACTGATCTTGCACGTACAAATGCTAAAACCTTAAGGGAGTAGAAAAAATTGTCAAGGCTGAGCATGAGACGAATGGACAGGAGTTTAAGAGCCAACCCTGTCAGTTTGAAGCCTCAGGGCCCACCAGATAGATGGTAGTTTTCAGAATTCTGAACTAGCAACAATGCAGCCAAAAGAGCAATAGTAAAGATGGTAACATTCATGGAATTATGGATTGGGTAATTTCCCTGGTTTTCTGTCACCACAGAAATCTAGAAATTTTATGTGATCACGTGGAGCTATTGAGGAGACCCCAGAAGGACTGACATTGAATTTTTTACCAACCAGGTGGATGGAAGCACAAAGCAGACTAAATTTGACTTAAAACAGTAATAGAATATGAAAGTTTATAAACCCTATGCTGTGGTGTGAGATGCACACAAATACATATACAAGTAACATATAAGTTAAAATAAGTTTATTTTTCTAGTGTGTTTAGTTCTCATTTCAAATATATTCACACATGTTAGGTTCAGTGTAAAGTTTGTGTGTGGGGGTCAGAGAGCTAGGGCCTGGATCTCAGCTGTACCACATTAACTATAATCTTGGTCAACTTGCTTACCTCTCTGAATTTTAGTTTCTCACACATAAAATGGGGATTATAACATTGCCATCTGAGTGGGTTGTTGTTGATTTCTTAGCAAGTTGTCTGGAATATGGAACTTGTCAAAAAAAATTCTCCTATTAAGAACATGAGCTATCTCCTTGTTGGGTAGCATGAATTTGATTTTTTTTTAAAAGTTATTTTTGTAAGTATTTTTTATTTGCTTTTATAGATGTGATTTTCTCTCCAAATTGTTAATTGATCCTGCCACTTGATAAGCTAATTTTGAACCTATGCATCTTTAGATTTGTTTCTCCCACTTATCCCCAACCCCCAAATTCTTGACCCAGGGCTTTTCTAGTATTTTCTCTTCTCTGGTCCCAGTTTTGTATTTCCTCTGAGGCATCAAAATTTTTGGACACAATTTTACTTCTAGCTTCATAATTGAGACGGAGAATCAAATTTGTACTTCATCTACCACTGCATAACCCATCCAAATACTTGACATTGAATCCCAGGCTTCTTAATTTGTGCATTCAGTCAACAAATATTAATTGCTTGTCTTCTCCGTGCCAGGCACTGTGACAATCACTAGGGACTTTCACAGAAAGAAAGAAGAATCCCTAATTTCCATTGACCCAGTTATAAATTTTGCTATTAGTCAATTAAGTTCCCCTTGTACTTAAATCAGTTTGAGTTGTGTTTCTTTCACTTGTAATCCTAAATTGACTTACACTGGCCAACTTCATCATATATTAAATCACCATATGCACTAAGGTCCTGTTCTCTACCACCTATTCTACTCCATTAATTTATCTATCTGTACCAGTGCTTAAACTGCATTGTTTTAATTACTGTAGTTTTATAATATACTTGTTACTGGAAGAGTTTTCTATCATCACACATTCAAATTATGTTTTTTGGGTATTTTACATGTTGATTTTTCTAAACTAAATTTAGATTTATTTTAAGTTTTTTAAAAAAACATAAAACAGAACTAGAACAGTGAAATATATGTTGGTCTTTTTATTGGGATTATATTAATTTATGTGTTAATTTTGAAAGAGTGAATATTTACAATATTGAATTTGATAATACAAAAGAAATTTCCCTGAGATATTGAGCAAAGATTTACACAGTTCTTGGATGACAACCTAACACTTAGATTTCATGTAGTTGTTGGCTTGTAAATATTTCTATATTTCACAGGCTTATTTCTGTCATGGATCTTTTTGTGGCATATCCAGAAAAATCAATATAATATTTCTTGGGCTAATTAATCCACCTTGAGAACAGTGAAGCTAAAACTTGCAGGTGCTCCATCCTGGGCCACTCAAGTTGGTGTCAGGATGTGATCCCTGAGTGAGCCAAGGGCCATCCCTTGCCAAAGTCACCTGAACAGGAGTTATGAGCGGAGCACCAGCAATAGGAAGTGGTCCAAGGAAAGTTGTACAAAATGTACAAAACTTGGAAACAAAACAAAATTAAATAAACCTTAAATGTTTTAGGACTAAATTTCAAAAGAATGACCCCTGACTCAAGAGCCCTCAGCTCTTGGGAAGGATTCAAACCAGGACAGCTCCAAAAACCTTAGCGGCAGAAATGCTGGAACTTCCATTTAGAACCAGGAATTTAACATGACCCATCTCAACAAATTCTGTCTTTCTACCTCTCAATTCAAAATTCTAAATTCCTAGATGGAGAATCTGGACTAGCAATATTAATTTTCTCCAGTTTGCTCTGATATCTGCTGGCCGCTCTGAGTGGTCATCTGATAGAACTGTGGCCCTATTCCTGTGCATCAATGATAATACCCAGAGTGAAAAGGATTTTTACCGTGTTGATGTTCTCCAGAACTATTCATTTAAAATTCTAATTTTTCTAGAATTATTTGGTATATCCACTGTTTCCACTAATAAAATAATTTTTAAGACATATTTAATTGTTAATTATTTAACTCTGTCTTGGCCATAGGCCTTTTAAAACAAATATCCTACTTGGGAATTCTTTATTATCTTGAAGATGAATTAGAAGAACATAAAATCGGCCCCAGATACTTTCTTACAAGAAAGTGCCTGAAAAAATATTAGTGTTAGTAACTACAAGTTTTGAAAAATCAGTTTTAAGTCTGCATCTAAAAATACCGAAAAAGCTATTTCTTCAAGCTATTATATAAAACTTTAGTTTGTGTGATTGAATCCTGAAACTGCTTCATCATCATTAACCAAAATCTTCATTTCTAGGACTAAAGGAGTGTATAATTCTTTACATTAATCAGTTAGAGAGGAAGAAAAACTTAATGGCTTGGTAATGTTCTCATCATTTCTATAGCTAATATTCAAACACATACTTTTTGGTGGAGCCAACCCAAAAAGGTCTTGCCTCCCTCCTAACTGACCTCAGCTAAAGTGAGTTTCTATTTAGTGTGGCAAATGTCCAAGAGAATGACCACAGGAGCAGTCTGTTGTTGCACAATGATATCAAACTTTTAAAATTTGGCTATTGTATTTTAATAATAAATTTCTAATAAAAAATAAATTACTTGATTTAATTTCAGGTTTATTCATATATTCTATAAGTTCATTCTATGTTGATGATTTTTGACTTGAAACATTGACTCTGGCTGAATGTTGATTTTAATCCTCAGGCATTGAATAATTCACCAAAAAACATGCCCAGTGTATCTCTGTTATAGATAAAACATCTATAAATAATGGTTCTAGCAAGGGAGCATAGTGACTTATATGCCTTTCTTATGTCTACTTGGACTCCCGACGAACAGACACAAGATACATGGTATATGATACTTTTACTGAAGATAATAATATCTATAGCATTAAAAATAATGATTTTTAAAAGTTATGTAAGACAATATATATATAAAGAGCTTAGCATGAATTTGAATTACCTTGACTGTGAAAGATTTGGCCTATTATGTAGGTTAACTAAGGCCTACAATTTTCATCTTTATCAATACTGTTGGTAAATATGATGTTTTAAAAAAAATCACTTGATAGCCTCTGAGAACATCTTATTTGTAGTAATTTGCTTCCTAAATGACAGCTATGAAAAAGAAATAATTCTGAGCAGTTTATGTGACTTAGGTTTATATCTTTGTGGAGTTTACAATTTTAATTTCCAAATTAAAAAAGAGAGTGGTGTATGAAACAGGACACAATACTTTTTAGCTTCGCCCAAGAGTTACTGAAAACAACTTGGATCATGAAAGCTCATCTATAGTCCTTCACAACTTACTCTTTCTTTGAGTTTCCTAAAAATTGTAATTAGTCCCTCATTGCCTACTTACCTTGAGGAATAAGTCCTATGTAACAATTCTTTGATTAATAGAGTTCTGTTGTTTCTTCCATGGGAAATGACTCATTTACCAAATTAAATTTTACGTTTTTTTAAGGTTTGTTTATGACTTATTCTTTCTATGACTTTCTCTAAGCTACAAAATATAGTGATTTATCTTTACCTTAAATTTTCTTAGAATAATGAATTTATCCATTTAATGATAATTTATGGTACGCTTGTATAAGTCAGAATTTCTCAAGTTGAATTGACAGAAACTTAAGTTGAGAAGAAATGTAAATTCCAGAGAAGAATTCTTATTTTTTACTTGAGTCATCTGCTTAATGCAAAACCAACTTTTGTTGCTAGAAATATACTCTGATGAGTCCTGACTGGGCTATTTGCCAAATTCAGAGGAGAGGTGGTAGAGGGAAATGTTGAAGACTTAGATATAAGAAAAGAGAGAAAACTTATATCTTCTCTGGAATGTAATTTCCATGAGTGTAAATTTTTTTTTTGTTTTTTATTTACTGCTGTATATTCAGTTCTTGGAAGAATATCTGGCTCAAAATATATGCTCTATAAATGTATTGTTGAATAAATGAATAAATAAATGAACAAATAGACAACAATATTCCCTAACGCATTTCACTGCCCTTGTGAGATATTCTGCTATGTTCTAGGGATGCAATGTTAACTTTATTCTGAGGTCAATGATATGCTAAAGCATTGTTAAATATCGTGACTGTTTTGTATATTCATAATTATCATAATTGGAGTTATTCCATAGTTCTTCAGTATATACTGGTTTTCATAACTGCACTGAAAACTTACCAAGAACAAAGTTGATGATTTTTACTTTTTTTGGAGTCCTAATAGAACAAGTAAATGTTTGTTTAGTTGAATCATGTTTCATTAAGAAGGGGCTGAAAATGAGTCTACTAATTAAGTAAGGGGCTAATTTGGTGGAACTGCTCCATTCTTGGTAAAACTATCTTTTTGTAGTATTTATATATTCAGTTCTGATAGTTAAATTATCCTCTCTATTTTATCTGTTAATATTACCTTGTTATTTCTCCTGTAAAGTCTAGAGGTATGAGAGTGAATTATTAAACACAGCTGCAAAATTACAATACACTTAAAACTATTTTATAGGTGATACATTTTTGATTAAATTATTTAGATGATTACAGCATGATATTTAAAGATACAAGTGTTCAAACTCTTTTTATCAACATCTATGTTCTTTGAGAATGATGAGCTGTAGACTAAGACATGTGCTCCTATTTCTATGCTTCCTCTAGCTTTCATCTAGCCTGAAGTACATGAATTTTCAAATAATAATGTCTGATTCCTATTTATGATACAACCATGAATTACTTACACATGTGGAGATTAAGTTTTGAATTAATTTATTCATTCAACATTTTTATGCCTCCATAATTATTTTTCTAATAACTCTTTAATATTCTACTTTTTAGAATATTTTTATAGTAGTGAGATAAGACATCATTATTTCTAATTAATGGTTGTATTGCCTGGTAATAGGTATAATTTTAAATGCTTATTTTTAGTTGAACTATATATTGCTTTGATTAAAAATATTTTCCTAATATTATGAATATTTTATTCTTGAAAAAAGTTGAATAACCGGTTCATAAATGGAAATCAGAATCTTTGGGAGGGAGGTCTTTGGCAAGGCAATTATTTTACACAAACAACTGAATCCGTGGGAGGGGACCACACGAAGCCTGAATCCCCTTTTGAACCCTCCGTAGCATACTCCAGGGAAAGTCACTGACTGAAGATTGTTTAAATGACAGCAGTAGGGTGCATAGTAACACCGCTCCTCAAAGGAAGCATCACCTTATCTGACCTAGCCTTGGAGTAAATCAGGCGCCTGCTTCAGCCAGTTGACGGTAATGTCTCCAACCATTTCCATTTTTTAACATTCAGAGCCATTTGAGGACATCTTTTGTTTGTTTATTAGATCTTCATAGGATATATTTTGTTGAAAACTTAAGATGAACTTGATTTTTAGTTGAACCTTAGCCTCTGACAATATATGATTCTAAGGATTTCTGCAGTTCTGTGATTGATGTGTTGGTTCTTGTGGTATACATCAATTACCCAGTGATGAGATCTCACAATGTGCTCTTACCTGCCTGAGTCGTTTGGTAAAGTAAAAGCTATTATCTTTTTGCATAGCAATAGATAATAGTTAAATGGTTGCTTTTTTCACTTAATCTTTTCTGAGACATTAAATTTATGTTGTTTTTCTTATAGTTTCTGATTTTAAAGAAGTATAGAGTGTCATTTGTGGAGAGAACAATTATGCAGCTTGAAACCTAGACAGTCTGTAGAAAATGATCCTCTTGGCGAAGAGTTCCAAATAAAGGAGCTCTGAAGAACTTTGGGTTGGTTTTGATTATACAGTATGTTTAGT
The DNA here is from genome assembly GCF_002201575.2 of Neomonachus schauinslandi. NCBI lineage: Eukaryota > Metazoa > Chordata > Mammalia > Carnivora > Phocidae > Neomonachus > Neomonachus schauinslandi. The sequence continues at coordinate 85,819,117 of NC_058406.1, read as the reverse complement.
TGTGATTTTGTCCATCTCTTCACAGAAAGATCAGTGGTTAAATGTATGCTATTAGCTGCCAGAGTCAACACTCACAGTTTTCTTTCCATTCTGTGAGAAGAACTTCAAATGTTCTTATTCATAAAAGTTTATACTGCAGCCTGTTGGTCTGAACTAAAAACACACAATATTCCATGTCCTGTTAAGAATTCCAACCTGGAAAGGTCAACTGTTAAGTTTATCACAGTGTTTATGGAGGCACAGATTATTTACTTAGCATTGTAGAGTAACTGATATTTGTTTTTAATTCATAAATTAGAATGTATTATTGATACAGTAATTAGGAATGTAGAATCATTATGATTTATCTATTAGAGCACATCTTTTTCAAAGTTTTTTATTCATACTTCTGTATATAAAAGCAAACCAATGTTCTTAAAAAGTCACAATTATAGATGGGTTGGTGAGTGGTAATATTCATTTTCCACATTTGTTTTCACTTGTATCATATTAAAAGCAACTTTGAAACCAATTAACTAATTTCAAAAAAGAAAGAAAACCCCTCATCTGATTGATTGTTAATCATGAAGTCCACACAATGTCTTATCCAGATTTACAGAAATAAGTAATATGGAAGGAAATTTTTAATAACATAAGACACAATATTTTAGGGGTGCCTGGGTGGCTCAGTCGTTAAGCGTCTGCCTTCGGCTCGGGTCATGGTCCCAGGGTCCTGGGATCGAGCCCCGCATCGGGCTCCCTGCTCGGTGGGAGGCCTGCTTCTCCCTCTCCCACTCCCCCTGCTTGTGTTCCCTCTCTCGCTGTCTCTCTCTCTATCAAATAAATAAATAAAATCTTTAAAAAAAAAAGACACAATATTTTAGTAATACCTGCTTTTTAATTCTGATAGACTAAAATATCACAGCGCTCACCATAGCACATACCCTCCCCAGTGTCTATCACCCAGCCACCCTGTACCTCTGAAACAAATAATGCAATATATGATAAGAAAAAAAAAAAAAGAAGAAGAAGATAGCAGGAAGGGAAGAATGAAGGGGGGAAATTGGAGGGGGAGACGAACCATGAGAGACTATGGACTCTGAAAAACAAACTGAGGGTTCTAGAGGGGAGGGGTGTGGGAGGATGGGTTAGCCTGGTGATGGGTATTAAAGAGGGAATGTTCTGCATGGAGCACTGGGTGTTGTGCACAAACAATGAATCATGGAACACTACATCAAAAACTAATGATGTAATGTATGGTGATTAACATAACAGTAAAAAAAAATTAAAAAGAAAGAAAAAAAGACTAAAATATCATCTTTTCTCATTTCTTTTTATTCAGTAATAAATTAATTTAACAAGGATATCGAGCAGAGCAATATACTGTCACAGTATCCAGAATTAACCAAATGGCAGAGTCTGAGTGAAATTTGACTTCTGATATCAAATGCAATGTTTTGATAGTTTGCTGAAAAGACTCAAAGAACTCACTGAAACCTGTCTTATTCAAGGTTGCATTTATTGCAAAGAAAAGATATAGAAAATCAGCCAAAGGAAGAGATGCATAGGACAAAATTTGGAAGGGGTCTAAATGCAGAGCTTCCCTCTCTCTATGGAGTCATGAATGACCTTAACTCCTCCTGCCCACAGTGTGTGAAAATATGCAGAGTGATATCAACCAGGGAAGTTCACCTGAGTCTTTTGACATCCAGAGTTTTTACTGGGGCTCAATCACATACTGTCTATATGGCTGTTTTTTAGTTTCTAGCTCCTCTTGGAGGTCAGGCTAATATCTTCAGTCTCCAGTTCTTCCAGTGGTTGACACTTATACTGCATGGTCCAAAGTGCCCATCATAAATCACACTGTTAGACTGTCTTATTTTAATTTTGGAAGGTATGGAATGAGGCAGGGCAAACTTAGAAAATACCTAGGCAAAAGTAGAAAACAGGGCAAAAGAACAAGAAACTAGGGAATGCTATGTTGATGTCTTGAATTACAGAATTTGAAAGTAAAGGGATATTAGTAATCACCTAATGGTCTGAACTTTTTAATTCACATGTGAGAAAACCTAGAGAAATTAGAAGAATTGGCTGTTTATACAGCGTTTATAGAAGAGCATCAGCTAGGATTTAGGGTTTTTTTTTTAAGTTTCTCTTTTTATTTAGGCCTAATCATATCCCCATTAGCATTCTCTTTTGGGGTGATTTTAAACAGCATGAAGGTGTTCTCAATTATATTTTTCCTCTAGTGGTTAAAATCACTGAAGAGTGTGTTCATAACTGTTTATCAGGGAAAAAAAAATTGTCTGCATTCTATAGAAAAGACTCCAGGCAACTTGGAAATAAGAAAAAGGCTGAAAGGAAACTAATGGAAAATAAAGATTGTTAGATAAAGGCCATTGAGATACGATATTTTAATATTTTTATCAAATTCTTTAAATTAACACATGTTCAATGTTATGTTATATGATTGGCTGAAATTATGCCTAACACTCAAAAAACGTAGGAAACCTAAGTTGAAAAATACTTAAAACAAAAAGGCTTTAGAGTTAAGAGACCTGAGCTTCAGTCCCAGTTTTATAAGAATATCTATGTAATTGTGCTCAAGCTACTCTTCTGAATCAAAGTGACACTAGGAAGAATATGAGTGGGTCGAACTATCAGTGATTCTTACTCTTCTGGAGTCATAGAGAGACCCTTTAAGAATCCAGTGAAGCTTTGCCCTATCTCTCTAAGAAAATGCACAAATGTAGTTACATACACAATTTTAATGTACTTTCTGTGAGTTCAAGTATTTGACCCACATTTTGAAACCCAGGTTAAGAAATTCTAGTTATGATGATTCCCAAGGTATCTTTCATGTCTAAAATTTGAGATTGTTTTATAATCATGTTACCTCAGAATCATATGTGAAATTTCAGATTTTTAAAACAAATTGATGCATACAGCATGGAATATTCAATTGTTCTCAGACTTTACCCAGAAGTACTGATTCAGAGACATTGAGGATGGGTAATCTGAGTTTTGTTGTTGTTGTTTTTATTGAAGTATAGTTGACATACAGTGTTACATTAACCCATGTCCATTGATGGATGAATGGAAAAAAAAGTTGTGGTATCTATATACCATGGAATATTACTAGGCAATCCGAGTTTGAATGAACTCTCCAGATGATGGTGGTGTGTGGTCAAGTTTGGGAGCCACTGGCTATAAGAATAAACTGAGTAAGATTGAAAACAAAATATATGAAAGGCCAGATAGACTTGATGATACTATTTGTAGGGCAATAAAACCTTAATGGGGGGGTAGAAGGAAAATAAAGCCACTATCACATGTGCCATGTAAACTAACTTTAGATAAGTCGTTGCCAAATAATAATTCATAAATTTGTAGTACATTGAATTTATCAAATTGCTTTTAGGTATCTTACCCTTTGGCTTTTCATAATAACGTTCTGAGTTAAATAACACAAAATGTCATCCCCAATTTATGAGTAAGAAAACTCAAGTTTATTAGTATGCTTAGTGAAAAAAGTCAGACAGAGAAAGCCATATACCATATGATTTCTCTTATAGGTGGAATCTACAAACAAACAAACAAACAAACAAAACAATAAAAAAAACACACATTCATACACAAACAAGCTTATAGATACAGAGAACAGATTGATGCTTGCCAGAGGCAGGGGTGGGGAATCGGAGGAATGTGTGAACTATTTTGTTTTTAGTTTAAATAAATTGAGTAAAAAATATATTCCTCACTTAAAAAAAAAAAAGGCTCAAGATTTTGTCAAAGTTCACCCAGTTAGAGATAGTATTAGAACTTAACCTCCTTTCTCTGGGGCTCCTTATAACATGACATGCTACAATAAGACCCTTAAAAAGGGGAACTGATTAAAATTTGCACTTTTTTTTTTTATCATTCTACAACAGTATTTCCAATTTTGGTTATTACTCTTAATATTAAGTCACATATTGAAATGCATTGGAGGAAAGACCTTTACTTGTTAGAGCTTTTATGATTTGCATGGTGTGATGTAAGAAAATTAATCTCCTAGATCCACTACATTTAAAGTTTATTTATTGTATTGTTGAGGTATCTTTTTATTGTAAAAATTTATAATGAAGTAAAGATATTTCAATGAAAAAGGTGCAATTGTTTTATAGAGTGTCTAATGAAAATTAATTGTTCTCTCATTCCCTCTATATTCCCCACCTCCACTATTTGAGATAACTATTTTAAACTCCTTTAGCTATTTCTTTTATTATTTATTTGCCCATGGCAAAATAAGATGTTTAACTTGCTTTAAAAAATAAATTATTGGTTTTAGATGTTGTAAAGAAAAACTCTATTGTTTTCATTTACATGACATATAATACTCTCTGAATACTACTTCACTTCTGTCACTAGATGTGTGGGTTTTCCATGTATCAAGCAGTTCTGTGATACCAGCTGGATGTCCTGCATTTTACTCATTTACTTAATTCTGAGATCATCTACCTGGAGATGGTATTAGATCCCATAGGCTAAGGGTTTAGTTCTACAAGACTGTCCACCCCCTCCCCCACTCCAGATGCCAATCACAAATCCAGGTTTTCACCTGAGCCTCTGACTAGCTGTAGATCAGAGGTTCCCATGTACCCTTCTCAGGTTCGATTAATTTGCTAGAGCAGCTGACAGAACTCAGGAGAACATTTTTTTTTAAAGATTTTATTTATTTAATTGACAGAGAGGGGGAGAGAGCGAGGGAAAGCACAAGCTGTGGAAGTAGCAGGGGGAGAGGAAGAAGCAGGCTCCCCACTGAGCAGAGAGCCCCACACAGGGCTCGATCCCAGGACCCTGAGATCATGACCTGAGCCCAAGGCAGATGCTTAACCAACTGAGCCACCCAGGCACCCCTCAGTAGAACATTTTACTTTAGATTATGTTTATCATTAAAGGCTAGAACTCAGGAACAGCCAGACAGAATGGATGTAAAAGGCAAGGTATATGGAAAGGGATGCAGAGGTTCATGGCCTCTCTAGGTGTGCTTCCACCGGTTCACCAACCCAGAAGCTCTCTGGAGCCAGTCCTTTAGGATTTTTATGGAGGCTTCATTACATAGGCACGATTGATTAAATCATTGGCTACTGGTGACTGATTCAACCTCCAGCCCCTCACTCATCCCCAATCTCTAATGGTGGCAGTGGGGCTAAAAGTTCCACCATTCTAATTTTGGTTGGTTCCCCTGGTAACCAACCCCTATCCTTGGGTTATCTAGAGGCTTTCCAAAAATCACCTCCTTAGCAAAAACTCAGCTGTGGTTTAAAGAGGCTTGTTTAAGTAAGAAAAGACACTTTTTATGACTCTCATCAATTAGGAAATTCCAAGAGTTTTAGGAACTCTGTGCCAGGAACAAGGATGAAGACCAAGTATATATTTTTATTATAAATCAGTATCACCGATGTTATCAGTTTTCTAACAAAGAATATAGGGATTTAGCTTTCTTACATTACCTACCTCCACTTTGTATTTTCCCTCCTATTCTCTCAAAGATATATTTTGGAGATAAGTAAATTTTAGTTAAGTCAGTATTCAGGATTGATGAGTATTCCTGTGTACATATCATTCACTCTTTCACTCAGTGAATAGTTATTGTATGCTTATAATGTTCCATAAAATTTTCTAGATACTAAAGGTACATCTTTAACAGAACAGACAAAAATCTGTGCTTTTATTGAGGCCATGTTTTAGAGAAGACAGAAAATAAAAATAAACATGATAAATGAATAAATTATATGGTAAATTTGCAGAAGGCAAGTACTAAAGGAAAAAAATAGAGCCAATTAATAGGAATTGGTTGTTGAGAATGCCTTGCAATTTTAAATGGAGATAGGCAGATAGACTTTGAGAAGATGACATATAGCAAATACTTTCAGGAGGTGAGGAGTGGGCCATCCAGAGAGCTAAGGGGTAGACATTCCTGAACAAGGGAATAGTCAGGGCAAAGGCTCTGAGGTGGAAGTGTGACTGGGTGTTCAATAAAAACAGTGTTGTGGGACAAGAAGAGTGAGGGGCGGTAGCAAGAAGTTGAGTTTAGAGTTTCAGCAAGGGGGCCACATTGTGTTGGGCTCTGTAGACCATTATGGGGGTTTTGGCATTTACTTTGAGAGAGGTGGAAAGCCTGGGAGGATTTTGAGATATGGATTGATATGTTCTTTTTTTTAATTCTTTTTTTTTAAAGATTTTATTTATTCACTTCAGAGAGAGAGAGAGAGAGACAGAGAGCATAGCATGGGGAGCAGCAGGCAGAGGGAGAAGCCAACTCCCCGCCGAGCTGGGAGCCCGACATGGAACTCGATCCCAGGACCTGGAGATCATGACTTGAGCCGAAGGCAGATGCTTAACCATGTGAACCACCCAGGCGCCCTTGGATTGATATGTTCTGATTTATGTGTTAATTGGGACTGTTCTAGCTGTTCTGTTAACAGATTGTAGGAAGCATTGTTTGAAAGCAGGGAGACTAGTTAGGATGTTATTGTAAGAATCCATGCAAGAGATGAAAATGGCTTGGACCAGGATGGTTGGGATTTTGAGAAATGCCAATATTATGGATACATTTTGAGGGAGAGTTAAACCTACTACAATTAATCCATATAATACATTCACATATCTTTTCTTAAGCACTTTTGTTTTGATAATTGCAGCTTTTGTGTTAGAGCTTGATTTTCTGTGTACCCATAAAAAATCCATGAAAAGCTTTCTAACTTAAGTATGAATTTTCCCCCTCCCCCATAACTGAAACATCAGGTATTCTATTTGATCCACTTTTGGAGAGGGACTGGTGAAGGTATCCTTCTTGTACCTCTCTGTCTTTTTTTTTTTTTTTAAAGATTTTATTTATTTATTCATGAGAGACAGAGAGAGAGAGGCAGAGAGAGAAGCAGGCTCCCAAGGAGCAGAGAGCCCGATGTGGGACTCGATCCCAGGACCCTGGGATCATGACCTGAGCCGAAGGCAGACGCTTAACCATCTGAGCCACCCAGGAACCCGTACCTCTCTGTCTTCTTGTTCCAATTAGATTGGGTGATACCTAGGCTTCTATTATTATCCTGGAATTTTTCCTTCACCATCAGCTTTTGGTTCTTTCACAGTTTGGGATTTGTTTTGTTTTGTTTTGGTACTGTTAAAAAACAAAATTCAACTGAGTAAATTTAAAGATCACATTGGCTTTATTCAGTGATTCATGAATTGGGCAGCATCCCGTTTAGCAAATAGAAAGGAACTCCAAAGAGCTGAACAAAATGGGAGGCTTTTATAGGCAGAAGTGGAGAAGGAGATAATGGATTACCTCATTTTTCTTGGGGGAACGGAAGAAGTCTATCAGGCAGATTAACTCATTAGTACTGACCAGGAAATTCCAGATTTACTGATTTAAAATTACATTCCCAGGAGAGGTTGAAATTGCAATTCGGTTAGGTATTAAGTCCTGGTTAGCTGACATGCAACTTAGCACAAGTGACTCCATTTGGGGCCTGTTCTGTCTCTCTCTCTCTCCCTCTCTCTTAACAGTACCATGGCTTTATCTTTCTTTATTTTCTTCTTTGTCAGTTGTGCATCTCTTCCAAGAAAGAATACACTGGTGATAAATTTTTGAGATTTTGCCTGGTCTGAACATGTTCTTGTTACAAGCTCACGAGTCTTGATATTTTTGACTGGTTAATCTAGGTAGGTGTGATGGTTAGTTTTATGTACCAACTCAGGTAGGCTGTGGTACCCAGTTGTTTGGTCAAACATAAGTCTAGATGTTATTGTGAATTGTTTTTTAGATGTGGTTAACATTTAAATCAGTAGACTTTGAGTAAAGCAAATTACCTTCCCTAATACTCTCATCCAATCACTTGAAGGCCTTAAGAGCAAAGACTGACTTTCTCCTATGAGGAAGGAATTCTCCTCAAGACTGCAACATAGAAACCTTCCCGGAGTTTCCAACCTGCTGCCCTATAGAATTAGGATTCAAGACTGCAACATCAACTCCTAACTGAATTTTCAGCTTGCCAGCTTGTCCTACAGATTTTGGACTTGCCAGTCCCCAAAATTGTGTGAGCCCATTCATAATGAAATTTTTAGTCTCTAAAAGTATGTTTTCCTCCAAATTCTCCTTTTCTAAAAAAAACATTTTTCTTAATCCATGGATACTACAGCTTCTATTATTTTTTGTGGATATTAAATTTTAGTTGTACTTAAGCTTTATTCTTCCCTTCATTGTTGTTATTTCCTAAGTTCCTTTATTTTCTTACAGTTTTAGTCTCTGTCATATTAGACACTACCTGTCCATATTTACAGGTAGGGCACTAATAAGCTTATTGAAAATGGTGTGTGTGTGTGTGTGTGTGTGTGTGTGTGTTCAGAGAAGAGCTTATTGAGTGGTGAGCTTTGCTGTAAAATGATTGAGCAGGGACCTATATCTTTCATTGAGAAAGACTTTATGTCAGTATTTGAAAATATTTCTCTTGGGTCAATTTCCCCAAAAAGGAATTTTTAATGTCCTAGTGTGGCAGTGGGGGCTATATAGAAAAAGGATGTTGGGGGCTCACTGTCCAATGGTAGATTTTCACTAACTCCTCCTGGTTTTAGTAGAGGCCACCAGCCCTCATCAGTGCCTATTCTCTCAAGTTTAAATTATCACTTGTTCAATCTCATTACTCTGAGAGGTTTTTTAGGAGGTGGGAGCTTATCCACGATTTTGTGTGTGTGTGTGTGTACGGAGAGTGGTACTCAGTTATGCTGAGTGGGGTAGCTGATTGAGAGTTCTATTTTTTTTTTTTTTTTTACAGATTTTCTGCCTGTCATCCCCTTACATTCAATTAGACCTGAAATTCTGCTTTCAAGACTGTGCTCCAGCCCTTTCCTCAACCCCATCCTTATAGGCAGACACTTAGTTTTTGGCTTTGTTGAGTTTGTTTAAATAGTTATTCCTCATTCCTGTATTGTCCAATGTACAAAACATTGTTTCTTGTGTCCTCTCTCGTTTTAAAGTCAGAATGTGTGTTTAATTGCCATATTTTACCAACATTGAATATCTTTCCAAAAGACAAAATAACCATCATTAACTCATCTATCACAGAGTGATAGTTGATTTTCTTAATACCAATAGCGGTTTAACAACAATGGATATTAGATGGAGATTGCATATTTGACTATTTGTTACTATCCACCATGATATTGTGAGCTATGTATTGGGTAAATTAATATAATTGCAGTGCATAAGAATAACTAATTTATACTTACTCCTTTAAAATTATTATTAAATTCGAGTTAAAACACAAGGATGAAGACTTCAAGAAAAAAGGACATTAAATTATGAATATTTTTAAAGGTTGGCTAGGTATTGTCATCCAATAAAACCACACATACAATTAAAATCTGTCATAGCAAAAATGAAAACCTTATCTTCTCTTTTTATACTTTTGTTATATATTTTATTTCTTGATCATTCTTATTCTCCTGGTTTCTTTATTGGAAACAACTTAACAATGAATGTTTTCAGTACACGTTTAGATCTCAGCTTTATAAGGATAACTATGTAAATCCTGAATTTTCCATGAGTTTTATATATTTAAAATATGGTTCATTTAAAATTTTAATTTCTTAGAAATTACTATGTCTAGGTTTATGCTTTCATCGAATTGCATCTATATCACTGGCATAAAATTAATATTAACTATTAGAAATTGATTACTTCCTAAGTTTAGGATAAATTTAGGAAACCAAATCTTCTTGTCCATATTTTATTAATGCTGTTTGCTGAAACTAAGAAGTAGACAAATGAAGCATTCATTAATGTAATATCTTTTTAAAGCGTCAAGGGTATAAGACAAATCAATTTTGATTTTATATGTCAGTGGACCAACATAATAGATGAATTGGGCCATTAGTTTACTTTTGGTGTCATTAAAAAGGTGCAGACTGGACCTATGGTCCTACAACATTCTAAATATAGGCGGTCTTTTGTAATAAATTTTGGATAAAGTTACAATGAAGTTGGTCATTGCAATGAAGGTACTAGTACTACACACATACTAACTAGGAGGGGAAACTTACTTTGCCAAGTTTAAAACCAAATATAACCCCCCCCAGAATTTGATATCCTGCTGGATGAATTTGTTATTGCCAACTAATAGAAAATTTCTACTTTTAGAGTGGAATGTTTGATGTCTATTCAGTGCTTTGAAACAGCAATTTATTTAAATATTAAAATAAAAAATTATATACCTGATTAAAAATTTTAAATGTTCAGGAATATGTATAGACATTCAAGTTGTTAAAATAAAAAGACACTGGATAATAGCCAGTGTTTTAAATACATAAATTGATTGATTGATTGATTGATTGACAGAGAGAACTAGTATTATGTATGGTAAAGAAGCAAGTGAATGAAGCTATGATCTTATTTCACTTACTCCTAGGAAGTCCACAACTATTTCTACCTAACTAGATCTTTAAAATAAGCATACATGGGGCGCCTGGGTGGCTCAGTTGGTTGGGCGACTGCCTTCGGCTCAGGTCATGATCCTGGAGTCCCGGGATCGAGTCCTGCGTCGGGCTCCCTGCTCAGCGGGGGGTCTGCTTCTCCCTCTGACCCTCTTCCCTCTCATGCTCTCTGTCTCTCATTCTCTCTCTCTCAAATAAATAAATAAAATCTTTAAAAAAAATAAAATAAGCATACATGAGTATTGCTATTATCTGCAAATATTTATTGTAACACTTGAATAGAACTGTAGGTTAGCATGATGTATTTATTATTAGTGAATTGTATGTAGTATGGCATAATTTAATTAGAACTTTATGTATACCTAAAAGATTTTCCCATATTGCTATTCCTTTTTTTTTTTTTTATTTGACAGAGAGAGACACAGCGAGAGAGGGAACACAAGCAGGGGGAGTGGGAGAGGGAGAAGCAGGCTTCCCGCCGAGCAGGAAGTCCGATGCGGGGCTCGATCCCAGGACCCCGGGATCATGACCTGAGCCGAAGGCAGACGCTTAACGACTGAGACACCCAGGTGCCCCTCCATATTGCTATTTCTAATTTAACTTACTACTGACAAGAAAGGTTCCTGTAAGGATTAAAGGAGATACTGTATTTGAAAAGTTTAACACACTCAGCCTAACATATTATAATCACTTTATTAATGCTAACTAATTTTTCTTAACTAAAAATCCAAACATGAAAAAGGTTTACATGGCAAGGGTTAGGAAAGAGTACAACTAACTCAGATTTGATTCAATGTATATTTATTGTTCATCTAATTTATGTCATGCAACATGTTAAAATCTAAGATATTTAAAAAAAAGACTATATGGTTCTTGCCTTCAGGCCCATGTTTTGTTGTTGTTGTTGTTGTTGTTGTTGTTTTAAGTAGGCTCTTCATCGAAGGTGAGGCTTGAACTCCTGACCCTGAGATCAAGTATCAAATACTCTATGACTGAGCCAGACAGGCACCCCATGGTTCTTGCCTTCAAAGATTTCATTTCCATGGACACATTTTAATGAATAAAGAGAGTTCTGTGAGTTGAGTGCTAATGCAGTGATGTACAAGATCATATAACAACACTGAGCATGGAGCATCTACTTGTGACTGGGAAGACCGGGTAGATTTTATAAGGAAAAGACAGTTAACTGGAGGTTTGAAGATTTCTGCCTGAATTCTCCAGACCCTGTAAGATATGATTTAGAGCACCCTAATGAATTCCAATTCCACAAACAGTCAATTTTGAGTCCAGTATATCTGTGGTTAAGTTTATTGTAGATATTGGGTTTCCTGAACCCCAAATGGATAGTCTGTACATACTGAGGTGTTGAGAGGTGATGGATAAAGGAGTGCACTATTTAATTACACAATAGCAATGCCCTTAAGGGGTGCCATTAACCTAAGATAGTATTTATTCCAGTTTTTTAGCATGGGGGTTATAGATCTGTCATGAGGCAGTGGAGGGATACTTTTTATAAGTTCACAAAGAAAGAGAAAATATTATTTCATGGTACTTCATGCATTGGCTTCCCTATTATATTGTGTTTCCTAAACCTTGATGTTTATTTAGAGCATATTTTGAAATGAGTTGAAAAAAGAAGGTACAGGTTGACATCCATGGATTTTTACATTTATGTATTTGGTTTTTAAGCAAATTTGTTCTAAAAATCCTTTACCGCTAGCTGGGGAATTGTAAATTGATTTAATTAGTGCAAACGATAATGCTAATGTGCGGGTAAGTCATTTACTTGTGAGTGAGAAGACTAGCCAACAACTGAGCATCTGTATTTTAACAATGCCTTTCTGATTTCTATTTTCATGAAATAATAAGGAAAAAAATGATTCAGGTGCATGTGTGTGTGTACATGAGGGAGAGAGAAAGAAAAAGAAAAAGGAGACAGAATGTGAAAGGAAAAAACCTTCCAAAGAAAATAAGTATTATCACTTTCTTATATCTCTTTACTTTATTTTTAGGTCATTGACTTTTTCTTATCATAAAAATTCCCTATATATTCTGGAGACTAGTTCTTTATTAATTATGTATGTTGTAAATCTTTTCTATTCATCATACTTTCCTTTCTAAATCTCTTTTGTCGAGCAGGTGTTCTTAAATTTACTGTCATCTACTTTATCAACGTTTTGCTTTAAGGCTAGTGCTTTTACCTCATTTAAAAAATCCTTCCTTACCCTGAGATCATGAAGATAGTCTCTCTTATTATCTTTGAAAAGTTTTATAATTTTGCCTTTTTAAGGTCATTAACTTCCCTGGAATTGATTTTTGTATGTGGTATGAAGTCACCATTCAAGAATCTTCTGGTAAAAAAAAAAAGAATCTTCGGGCTAATTGGCTGTTTGGGTATATTGGTCCAAGACAATACTTGGGCCTGTTGCTGTCCTGGAAATCTCTGCCACATAGTCACAGAACCCAGAATCATTCCCATTGGTATTTAGGCCAGAGTGGACAACTTTCACCAGGCGGCATTAAACTACAGGCAGGACCTGGACAGACCTAGATTGAATAGTCAGATTTCAGGAACTCCCAGCAGGAGCACCCTGGTTTTTTCCTTGTAATAATGTAACCTCTGATTTTACAAAGCTGAAATTTCAGACTGTTTTAATGGTGTTATGACAGGCTCTTACTATATTTTTAGAGTTTTGCGTCTACGTTTTTTTGATGAGATTAGTTTATGATTTTTCTTTTTCCATACTGTTCTTGTCATTTGTTGGTATTAAGATTTTTCTATAATAATAATGATGATGATGATGATAAACCTTTACAAAGTGCTTAATATGTGCCAGACTCTTATGAAAGCACTTTATATGCACTAACTCAATCTTTACGGTCACTTTATGAGGTGGGTTGCATTATCATTTCCATTTTATAGATGACAATACTGATCCACAATCAGTTAAGTAACTTGCCAAGACAGGGATAGAAAACAATACAGCCTGCCTGGCATTGCTTATGAAAGATTACACTTGTGTCTTCCTTTTATGTTTGGTAGGGTACAACTCTTAAGGTCTCATTTCTTTGTGAGCCTGTTCACTCTAGATTCAATGTATGCACTGATCAAAGAAATGCTAGTGGTTTCTTTTTCTTTTTGGACATTTTCTAGAAATGAACGTTTCAAATTTTTAAAATGTTTTTAATTTACATAATTTTATAATCGTTTCAATTTTTTAAAATTTTTGCTTATTTTTAAAAAGATATTTATATATTTGAGGGGCGCCTGAGTGGCTCAGTCATTAAGGGTCTGCCTTCCGCTCAGGTCATGCTCCCAGGGTCCTGGGATGGAGCCACACATCAGGCTCCCTGATCGGCGGAAAGCCTGCTTCTTCCTCTCCCACTCCCCCTGCTTGTGTTCCCTCTCTCGCTGTCTCTCTCTCTGTCAAATAAATAAATAAAATCTTAAAAAATAAAGATATTTATATATTTGAGAGAGAGAGAGAGAGCACAAAGTGGGGAGGGGAGAGGGACATCCCTGCTGAATGTAGAGATGGATGTGGACTCAATCCCACATTGACCTGAGCCATAGGCAGATGGTTAACCAACTGAGCCATCAAGTCACCCCAATCTTTTCAATTCTCATACCATTTGTGGTTAAGTGCCCACTCTCATTCTTAATGTGTTAATTTGTACCATCTCTCATTTCTGTGATGAAGTTTTTATATGTAGCCTATTTGTTATTAATTTTTCCATTGACACATGAGTTTTTTGAAATATGCTTATAAGTTTCCAAATATAGTATAATTTTTCCCTTTGATTATTAGCTTAAAACTTTACTACCTTGTGAAAAGAGATTATGGATCTTAAAATTTGTCTAAACTTTCTTCCTTGCCAGATTGTCATCAAGTTTGTAACTTTCCTTGAATATTAAAAAAATAGTGTTTTCTCCAACTGTTGGGTGCAGGGATCTGTTTTTATCCACTATTTAAAACTTGTTTATGCAATTTTGAGATCTTTTCTGTCTTTTTTCCTGTTGAATATACAAATTATGAGAAGAGATATGTTAAAATCTGTCACTGTGACAATGGATTAATCTGTTTCTGCTAATAGTTCTGTCAAGTTTTGTCCTTATATATTTTGTGGATATGTTATCTGGTATTCAAGTTTGTAATTTTTGCTTTACCCTGGAAAGTTGATATTTTTATTGTGATGGAGTTTTCCATTATATCCATAGCAATGCTTTTTGCCAGGAAGTTCATTTGTCTGATATTATAGCTGTGCCACCTTCACTTTTATTAATATGAACCTAGCATATCTTTTTATCAGTTCTTTACTTTCAAGCATTCTGTGACCCTATGTTTTAGTTGTAGGTTTCACTGGCAGGCTATATTGGATTTAGTTTTATAATTTTTTAATCCATTGTGATAAATGTTGACTTAGTTGTAACATCTTGTCCATTTTACATTTGCTATAATCAATAATATTTTAAAATTTATTTCTACCATTTTATTTCATCCTTTTTATTTTCCCCAACTTTCTTTTCTTTCACTGTCCTTTCTTGCTTATTTTGAATTAATTTCTCTCTTTCCATATTGTTTGCTTGAATAAATGGTAATAAGATCTCTTTGGGAATGGACTGGAGGAATCATTAGAATATATTTGCATGGTATTTAAGAGTCCTTCCTCATGGGTACCTGGTGTCTCCAGGATTCTGGGTCTGAGAAGTGGTTCAAACTCAGAAATTGGGCAAGGGATGATCATTCTACTGGAGAAGTTTCCACAGGCTCATGATCATTTATCCTTATTTTTCTTTTGATTATGAAAACTGAGCAATACCCTTTTTGGCTAGTTATCTGTCTTGTCTCTAAGAACCTTTGATTTCCATTCAGACCTTTCTGCTATTTATAATAAATATGATATTTTTGATAAATATGCTCACCTTGCTTCTGCCCTTCAGTCAGTATCACCTGGACTCTATTCATTCAGGATCTTATCATCATTATTTCAGTGTTTCAGATCTATAAGAAACCTGGCTATAAATTATAGCTACTACTGAGCTTCTCAACAATGCTGATGCCTTTTTACCTTTTACCATGTCAATAAGTGGAGCTTTCTCATGGAACAAATGGTTGGTGAGTTTCTTTTTTTCTTTCTTTCTTTTTTTTATTATTATGTTATGTTAATCACCATACATTACATCATTAGTTTTGGTGTAGTGTTCCATGATTCATTGTTTGCGTATAACAACCAGTGCTCCATGCAGAACGTGCCCTCTTTAATACCTATCACCAGGCTAAGCCATCCTCCCACCCCCCTCCCCTCTAGAACCCTTAGTTTGTTTTTCAGAGTCCATAGTCTCTCATGGTTCGTCTCCCCCTCCGATTTCTCCCCCTTCATTCTTCCCCTCCCACTATCTTCTTCTTCTTCTTCTTCTTTTTTTTAACATATAATGTATTATTTGTTTCAGAGGTACAGGTGTGTTATTCAACAGTCTTACACAATTCACAGTGCTCACCATAGCACACACCCTCCCCAGTGTCTATCACCTAGCCACCCCATCCACCCCACCACCACTCCAGCAACGCTCTCTTCAACAAGTGGTGTTGGGAAAATTGAACAGCCACATGCAAAAGAATGAAACTGGACCATTTCCTTACACCACACACAAAAATAGACTGAAAATGGTTGAAAGACCTCAATGTGAGACAGGAGTCCATCAAAATCCTAAAGGAGAACACAGGCAGCAACCTCTTCCATCTCAGCCACAGCAACTTCTCCTAGAAACATTGCCAAAGGCAAGGGAAGCAAGGGCAAAAATGAACTATTGGGACTTCATCAAGATAAAAAGCTTTTGCACAACACAGGAAACAGTCAACAAAACCAAAAGACAACTGACAGAATGGGAGAAGATATTTGCAAATGACATACCAGATAAAGGGCTAGTATCCAAAATCTTTAAAGAACTTATCAAGCTCAACACCCAAAGAATAACTAATCCAATCAAGAAATGGGCAAAAGACTTGAACAGACATTTTCCAAAGAAGACATCCAAATGGCCAACAGACACATGAAAAAGTGTTCAACATCACTGGGTGTCAGGGAAATCCAAATCTTTCTTTTTAAAAAAATTTTTTTTAAATTTATTTATTTGAGAGAGAGAGAGCACAAGTGGGCTGAAGGGCAGAGGAAGAAGCAGACTCTCCACTGAGCAGGGAGCCTGATATGGGACTCGATCCTGGGACTCTGGGATCATGACCTGAGCCGAAGGCAGATGCTTAACCAACTGAGCCACCTAGGTGCCCTGGTTGGTGAATTTCTAATCATGTGCATTTTATCCACTCTAGCCTGCCTACTTCTTTGAGACTTTTGGTCCCTTCCTCCACAATCTGCTATTGTAGTTCCAGCATTTCTACATCACTTAGTGTAAGTCATCACTTTTTCTAAGCTTCCCAGAGCCATCTAAACAGTGTGTTAGAATAATCTCCCAGGGTTCTTGCCCAGGTGTTTTATCCTGCATCTCTGGAAATTTCTCCCGTTTCAAAAAACTATGTTTTATTCAACTTTACATTCTGCCTTTGATCCGGCACCCTCAGTATCCATTATAAACATTTTCTTATTGTTCCTTTCCTCCCTTAGCAAGCCCAGCACTTCCCCAGCTGGGTGACTTGTCCGATATTATTGATCTAATGGGAAAAGGAGAGGTGGAGACAGATGTTCCTGTAGGTACATCTTATTTTTCAAGACAAAATTTTCTGTATCATCTTTAACATGGGATGCATCAATACAATTAATACAATCCAAATATCAGTGTCCTAGACATCTCTCCAATCTCAGACCTGACTTCGGTACAACAGACTGGCTTGACAACGCAAACTTCTCTTGAACACTACTACCCTTATAATAATTAAGGTTTAGGCCTTATCCACAGCATTTTTCTGTACTCCTATGACAGAAAATAAGAGACTCTTTATGTGATGTAAAGAAGGCTCTCACTTCACACTTTGTCTTCAACTGGTGATTAATAATCCTTAGCCTTAGACAAAAAAAGACTTTCACTAGTGCATCAATATCACCCAGCAATATTCATCGGATTCTATAGTACTTATACTTACTTCTTCTGAACCTCTCAAACACCTGCTAAAAACTGCTAATGCGGCCCTTCCTTTGGTGTCCCATCCCAGTTCCTCACTGGCAAAACAATATAGCATAACAGCAGCGATCACTTGTCTTTTTTCTATAAGTGATGGTGTCTTCATTGCCAGTTGGCCAGTAGTGATCCAACTACAAACCCATTTTAGGGTCTGCTTCCTAGGATCACTTTATATCAATTGTCTTACATTTTGTTTCTCAGGATACAGGCTCTGAATTAGATATTGAGTGTGAGATGTTTTGAAGTATGATTTGAGTTATGTATTGCTATATAATGACAACAACAACAAAAATATAATGGCCTAAAATAACCACTTTTATTGTATTTCAAAATCATGTGGGTCAGGAATGCGGGCACAGCTTGGCTAAGTGATTCTTCTGCTTCATATAGGGTTTATAGTAGTCAGTTGCGGCTATATTCGCTTGGCAGCTGGACTGGTCTGCAGGTCACTCACATGCCTGATGCCTTAGAAGAGATTACTATAAGGCTATATTTAGCCTGGCTCTTCTCTTTAGTCATATACTCTCAGAATCTAGGCATAAACTCTCATAGTGTCCCTTACATTGTAGTCTGTTGATCAAAGTTGTCATAGGACAACTGTTTCGAGAGGAAAAAACCTAGACCTTATCTCTTGGGAGAAGAGTGTCAAAGAATTTGTGGCCATCTTCAATCTGTCACAAATATTCTTAGGAACAAGCCATATTAGGGAACAGGAGAAGTAGGATGGGGAGGGAAAGGGGAAACTGAAATACAGTTACAACAGATGCCTCAGCCAATCCCATGAGGGGTTCTGGAGCTGGAATGACCATTTGAATTTGACCTGAATTGTGGCAAGGAGGTCAAGTTTATGTGTGGTTCTATTGGGTCAATCATTTGATATGGACTATTTTTGGGGTGGGGAGGCATGTAACTTTGGTTTAGGGAGTTACCTTTTGGTCTAAGCAATTCTCAGAGATAAATTAAGTTATAAGACATTATCAGTCAACACTCCTGCCAACTGAGTGCCTCTCTCATGAAAGGATAATCTGGGTGGTGCATCACAGCATTCATTACACATGTCAAGAAATAAATTGAGGCTATAAACAACAATAACACTGAAAATTAAAATACTGATATGAAGGAAAGAGTTGATCAAGTACATTTTATTAAATACAATAATGCATACATTTTATTAAAAAGATAAAGATATTAAAGAAAAGGTGTTTCAGTAAAGTATAATTAGTGTCTCTGAAGGAAGAACCCAATCAATGGAACAGAATGATTTCTAAAATATATATCAAGAAGAAATTAGGGAAAAAATTATTCTGAAGATGAAAATAACACATGGCATGCAAGACAAATTTTTCAGAGGATGCTGAATACAAAGACATATTCTTTTTAAACTATTATATTCAGAAGTAAAACTGGAGTTCTTTACTTCCAGTAAATGGGGACTTGAACTGTGTCCCATCTTCCTCTAATATATCTTATAAAAGCAGTAAGGCAAATTAAAACAAAAACAAACAAACAAAACCTGCAATTTCTTCTTACATTGAAACCAGAAAACATATATACCCCATATTTTTTTTTTTAAGTGTAAAAACTGCTAAAAGCAACTAAGATTGGCACAAAACTGAATGGATTGAAAGGCGCCACAAGGCACATGGTAAGGGGAATAGCAATAGTCCGGAAGCAAAAGACTTCAGGAAAGGCCTAAATGAAATAAGATCTATGGGATCTGGGAAGGACAAAGTAGAAACTGAAAAGATAAATAGGTGCATGAAAGCTTTGTATAGAATATGTATAGAATGACGGATAAGTGATGAAGTGTCTTAGAAAATACCAATAAAACTACACTCCCTAAAGGAACCACCTGCAATTACTGGACAAGGAAAATCTAGTTTGTTCCATAGTAAGAAGTAAAATTCGAGCTGGCCCAGCATTGACACACAGCTAATAGAAGAGATAAAAAGGGAAAGACTTACCCAAAAAGCACATCACAAAATGAGAAAGAACAGATGAAAGTTCTGCCCAAATATTTCATCATTAACTAAAAAATAAAATGAGAAAAATGAAATAATCACTTTTACAAGAGAAGACCTCAAAGTACAAACACAAGGTTTTTGGGAAAATATGGTGAGAAAATAGAAGGAAATGAAATGTACTTTAGTAGAACTCAGGAAAATGTACGAAGAACAATAAAAAACATCACAGAAATATAAGACAAAACTGGAGAACAAGGTAGCATAAACATGGAGAATAACACAGGAAGAGATCTGGAGTATAGAATGAGAAAAGCGACCAAAATAAAAGAGAAATGCAGAGGACTTAAAAAGGATTAAAGGGAATAGTTAGATACACAAGAAAGGCAAAGGAGATCAAATGTGCATAATTGGAGTTTACCAAGAAGAAAGCCAAAATAATGGAACAGAATATAGAAACATATAATTCAAGAAAACATTCCTGAAATTAAAGAAGGCCCAGATCTACATTTTTGAAAGAACATGTCATATGCCAGGACAATTTGAACCAGAATGGTCAATAATGAACATTTGATAAAGTATTGGTCCTTAAAGAAATAATCCTTTGCAATGCTAAGCAAAGATGCCAAGTCACTTAGAAGAGAAAAAACAAATCAACCAGATTTCATGCTTTCCTTAGCAGTATTCAGCATCAGAAGACAATGGAGCAATATTTATATGATAGGCAAGGGAAGTGTAAGCCAAAGATTATATGTCCAGCCAAGTTGTGCTGCAAGTGAAAATTCAACAAATTGTTTTGAACACCAAGCACTCGGGGATTGGTATTCCCAAAAGTCCTTGTTCAGGAAACTCCCTGTAGGTGAACATCAATCAGAGGGTGCCTGGAAAGGAATGGCAAAGTCATGAACTTTGAATTTATTTTATTTAGAACCAACACAAACTAAATATAAATGTTTTATGCTATAAGAATGAGAAAATGTTAACCACTTAAAGAGAAAGAAGATAAAATGTAGAGCAAGTCTGTTACCACATCTGAAGTATCTGGGAATCAAAGAATATCATTTCAAATTTACAGAATTAAGTAATAGATAAATAAGCATATTGAATCAAAATGTCATTACTGTGACTGTCTATATTTGGAAATTGTTTCCAAGATTCCTCTTCATTCTATGGTACCTGGTTAAAGTCCAGGAACTCCTGGAAGGTCTAGAGTGCAGATGGAAAGAAGCTATTTATTTTGGAAGGTTCTGGGGGTCAGACATGATAATGGTCAAATGCAGCCATATGTGGCAGTCCTCAGCTTGTGCTTGTTTTCCTCCTGTGCTCTGAGTCATGGTGTTTTCTAACCCCGTGGCTTCCGGACCACTGCTGGCCCAATGCTCACCACCAGGGCCATCCCTGTACACATGCAGTGACAGCAATGCAACAAAAGAAGCAGTGTCCTTTGACCTCTGCAAAAAACCCCATTGTTTGTAGACAGATGAGCATGGCTTCTTGTAGCTTATCACGAGTTCAGACTATTTCATTTATGCCAATACTTCAGGCAGCTGTGATTGCTGACTTTCTCTCTGATTCTCCAATTCTCTCTTTCCAGATGCTGTCTTCCCCAGCTACTCCCACACTAGTGTAAATTCTAATTCCTAAATTAAACCTTTTACTGACGTCATGCTAATAATGGTATGGTTTATGACTGATTCAAAAATTGAGCTAAGCAAGGTAATTTTATTGACTGTAAGAATAAACCAGGAAGGGCGCCTGGGTGGCTCAGTTGGTTGAGCAACTGCCTTCGGCTCAGGTCATGATCCTGGAGTCCCAGGATCGAGTCCCACATCGGGCTCCCTGCTCAGCAGGGAGTCTGCTTCTCCCTCTGACCCTCCCCCCTCTCATGTGCTCTCTCTCTCATTCTGTCTCTCAAATAAATAAATAAAATCTTAAAAAAAAAGAATAAACCAGGAAAATACAAATTTAAAGGAAAAAAGTAAGAATTGTGATCTTAATATCAAACAAATGGAATTCAGACCCCAAAGTGTTAAACTACATGAGGAAGGGAAATTTCTTATGCTAAAGGTCTCTATCTATAATCAAAATACAAATTTATGAATGTATATGCATTAAAATGGCACAATAGCAAAGTTAACTAATGGTACTCATACTGACATCTTGACCTATTTTTTTATTTCAGTGGCAGCGCTTATGGCATTTTCCCATTAAGTACGATGGTGGATTTGGATGAGAGATATGCTGTTTTCATTTTAAGGAGTCATTAATCTATTACTAATTTATTGTTTTTTATTTTATTTTATTTTATTTATTTGCTTTTTGTTCATTTTATTTTTAAAAACACAAATGATTATTGAATTTTGTCAAATGCCTCATTAACACCTATGGAGGTAGTATGACTTTCCTCCTTGGAGTTATCACTGTAATTAATATTGATCCATCTGTACATCTCTGGACTAAATCCACAGGGTTATGATTTTAATGTGATGCTAGATTATTTTTGTGAGTATTTTAGTGTGGAATTTTGCATCAATGCTCATGACTATATTTGGGGTATTTTTGTTGAAGTTTCTTTTAAATGTTGAGATTGTTTTTATGCTTATTTCATATAAGTATTTTTGGATTATAGAAATACTTTGAAATTAAAAACATTGTAGTATCTAGTCTTTAACATTTTGAAACTGGATCTTTTGCTTTTTGGAAATGAAAATCTTTTCATTTATGTTAATCATTTTATGTTTCTTTCTCTTGGATTTATTTTATTTTTCTAGAAAATTACAAATTTCATCCATACTTTCAAATTTATAATAGGAATATAAAAGAATACTGGCATGAACAAGTTGACTCAGTTCTAGCTCAGATTGAAGACCTTAAACTTTGAAGAAGCACAAATATCATGGATATGTGATTTTTCTGTAGTACTGTTGATTTATACAGGTAGAAGTTTAGAGGAAGAGAAGTTTACGTTGGTAAAGTTTGGAGGTCTTTTTTTTTAAAAGATTTTATTTACTTATTTGAGAGAGAGAGAGAGCAAATGGGGGCGGGGTAGAGAGAGAGAATATCCACCAGACTCCCACTGACCTCAGAGCCCAGGGTTCGATCTAATGTGAGGCTCGATCTCAGGACCCAGGAGATCAGGACCTGAGCCGAAACCAAGAGTTGGACACTTAACTGACTGAGCTACCCAGGCGCACCAAGTTTGGAATTTTTAATTGAGACCTTGCATGTAGAAATTAAGAGAAATCAATACATTCTTATTGAACACTTCTTTATTACCAAGAAGGACAATTGAAAAGAGAGAAGACATAAATCATGGTGATTACTCTGAAGGCACTTGCAGCCCGATTGTGAATGCCTTCAGGATTTAATCCCCCAAAGGCTATAATGAACTATTCAAGGTAACTATAACTAAATGCTAAAAGAGTTAATTCATACTTTAACCTTTATAACATTTCAGAGACTGAAGGGATTACTTAAGGCTGAGGTAATCAGAGGTTTAAAGAGGGAAGTTAATCCTACATGAAGGAGAAGACTCTAGGTATGAAAACAAGAATAAATGTGCCTTTTGTGACAGTAGACAGGTAGGATATAATAACTAGTCTGTTAGTATTTGTTGAATGAATAAATATGTGACATTACATAAGATAGGGGAAAAAAGAAGGAAGGAAGCAGGGAAGAAATGGTTAAAAAGTCAAATATCATAAACAGATCATAAAATGACTGCGAAGCACCCATTGGATTTCCCAGCTAGGGATTGTTGATCATAGAGACAGTCATTTCAATGGATTACAACCAGATTTTAGTGAGTTGAAAGTGGATGTGCTGAGATGAAAAGTAGAGACTAAAGGAGAATAGAAATAAAAAACAAGTTTTTGTCTGTTTGTATTTGGTTTTGTTTTGCTTTTTGTTAATGTGAGAGAAACAGAGCACATTTGTAGACTACAAGGAGGGATTTAGATGAAGGAAGAGATTTCATGACATGAAGACAGTAGTAGGTCATGATGAAGACTGCAGAGATAGACCTTGGACAGAAGCAGGGAAACCTCCTCTGAAAATGGAGTAAATAGAAGGGATGGCTGCAGTTAAATCTCATAATGGAATATCAGAAAAATTGATGAAATTCTGCTTAAGTGGTCTTAATTTTATTTTACAAACGGGAAATGGAGACATTTGTGAAGGAGGGAAGAAAGTAGTGCTATATTAGAATAATGAAGTTTGGACTGGACTACAATGAAAATAGGAGTGAAGAAGTCAGTTCTAGCTCAGTTTGAAGACATATTTTTTGGGGATGCACAGTTTTGCATAGTGATTTTTGTGCACTGAGTTAGGTATACACTGAAGGAAGGTTTAGAGTTTTTAAATGAGTATATAGATGTATATTGAAAGACTAACTGAGGGGCACCTGGGTGGCTCAGTGGGTTAAGCATCTGCCTTTGGCTCAGGTCATGATCCCAGAATCATGGGATGGAGCCCCACTGGGCTCCCTGCTCAGCAGGGAGTCTGCTTCTCCCTCTGCCCCTCCCCCTTGCTCATGTGTGCTCTCTCTTTCTCTTAAATAAATAAATAAAATCTTAAAAAGAAAAAAAGAAAGACTAACTGAAGCAGTGAAATTGGAGAAAAAGACCTAGAAAATAATAGAGACACAGAGAAAGGAAGTATTGTAAGAAATTGGTGTATTAATCTCAAGATTTCAGAGGTTTAGTTTTATAGAAGATAACAAGATTTTTGCAGGAAGTGATTGAAATGTAGTACAAGTAAAGGTCACTGAAATAGTGAGGTCAACAAACTGAGGATAAAGGCCACATGGTATAGAGGAAAAAGGTCACAGATTCTGACATCTATCTCTTAAGCTACGTGACCTTGGGAAAATTATTTCACTTGAGTGGCCCTCAGTTTCCTAATAAGTGGAATTAAAGTGCTACTATAAACATTAATGAAAAAGCATGTATTAAAGAGCCTAGCAAAAACCCAGCATGGAAACGTTGTGTTATAATATCATTCTTTTTTTGTTGTAGTTGTTGGGTTTTTTTTTGTTGTTGTTTTACATTATTCTTTTTGTTGCTGTTATCATTTTTACTTTTGTCACAGTTAAATAGGTCAAGGACTTGGGGGTTATCAGATTTTGAGTACAGAGGAGTCAAGTGTGAAAGTTGTCAGTGAATACAAGGAGTTGATAACAAGAGGAAAGAAAATGGTAATTACAATTGCTAGAGATGATGTCATTGGATAGCTTGGAACAAAAAAAGCCTTATTTTTATGCTCTGGGGAAATCAGAAATAAAATTTTATTTTTACTTTTTTTAAAATATTTTATTTATTTATTTGACAGAGACAGAGATAGCGAGAGCAGGAACACAAGCAGCGGGAGTGGGAGAGGGAGAGCAGGCTTCCCGCTGAGGAGGGAGCCCGATGTGGGACTCGATCCGAGGACCCTGGGATCATGACCTGAGCCGAAGGCAGACGCTTAATGACTGAGCCACCGAGGCGCCCTATTTTTACTTTTTTAAAAGATTTATTTATTTATTTATTGAGAGAGAGAGGGGAAAAAAAAAAGCACGAGTGAGGAGAGAGGCAGAGGGAGAGAAAGAATCCCACGCAGGCTCCACACCCAGTGCAGAGCCCAGGGTTCAATCTCATGACCCTGAGATCATGATCTGAGCCAAAATCAAGAGTCAGATGCTTAACCAGCTGAGCCACCCAGGCACCCCAGAAATAAAATTTTAAATAGTAATTTGTAGTAAGAGAATTCTGACCTGTCTCTGCATTTGTCCCTGGAAAAGAATAAGATGAAGTAGCTTTCTATTAAGGAAGTGGAAATCTAGTGAAGAACATTTAGAGTAGAATGGAATTCCAGAAGAAAAAATGTAAAGGACTAAGGGAGTAGTGGGAGGATAAGTAAAGAGACAGGAAAGCTACAGCAATATGAGGATGAAAATATGGGA
This sequence comes from Neomonachus schauinslandi, assembly GCF_002201575.2. Classification (NCBI taxonomy): domain Eukaryota; kingdom Metazoa; phylum Chordata; class Mammalia; order Carnivora; family Phocidae; genus Neomonachus; species Neomonachus schauinslandi. The sequence goes on along the minus strand of NC_058406.1, from coordinate 85,793,628 downwards.
AAAGGAGAAAATCAGAGGGCCTCTACCAACTGCATGATAGCAAGGGTGATAGGCATGAGGTGAGAGCATGCCCAGATGCCACATAAACACCAAAATAAAATTATTTACATGTTGGAGCTGGCTGACTCTTCTCTTGGTGATGAAAACTTGGGGATGTTAGAGACATGATCAAGTCACATATAACGATTGAAACTGAGGATATAGGATATATCAGATACCTTTTAATTGTTTCAGAAATACTAGGATGGCTAAATGAAAATAACTAAAAGTACATTTTAAATGTAAATCTGAGTTTCTCAAACCCAAGTTTTATTTAATTACAGTGACCTCAAAAGAAAATAATGAAAATAGTGTAAAAATGTGCATTTAAGTGCAATGAAGTATTTTCCTAAGATTTAAATTGGCTGGCTAAAGTTCCTCATAAACTTTCATTTACATTTTAAAAATATTAGTCATTTCAAAATCTTGGGCATATGAAAGTTGCATTTAATGCTAGCACAATATTTGGAAGAGAATGAAAATAAAGCAAGCATTGAAATATGTACTTTTTAGATAGCACTTAAAACTTTAAATAGAAATGTAACCCGCAGCTGACAGATTGTCTTTATCAGCCTTGAACAACATATAGACAGCAGGCTGCATGGGTTCATAAATACATCTGGAGGTCTGCTCTTTGCCTGCCTGCTGTGTGGGAGTCTATGACTGGCAGCTCTTCAGGCATCAGAATGGAAACAATAGATCATCATCTGGATATGATAGTCACTTATTAAAATCTCAGCCATTTGCATTCTTCTTAAAACACCATTTTAAAGATATTCATTGTTAACTGGAACATAAAATTTTAAGGCTTCTATAATGATATAAATCAGCCATAGTAATGATTAAATTGTTCATTTAGAAATTATTTTTTAACCAAGTAGTTAGTGGCATAAATAAAACAGATTAATAGTGAGTGTCATTTATAATAAATTATACATTATGTATTTAGTTTATTAACTTAAATTTTAAATGCAACAATTACTTAATGCTACTGAGAAATATATACACTCAAATTTGACAAATTAGTATTTACACCCTTCAAAATAGGGATTTTTCCACTTTTTGGTCTAAGGCAGCCAGCAACTGGCTTAGGTTTGTATATAAATTGGCATTTTCTGGGCTCACAGAACCCAACTCATCTTGTAGACATTACAGCTCTTTACTGCCACAGTGGAGAACAAAGAGAACTGGAAGCAAGCACAGCGACTTGATATTTGGCCCCAAAACAGTAACTCCCAAATACTTAACAAAACTTTTCTTAGGCCTGTTCAGAAGGTGTGAGACTGGTCAGTACAATGACATTTAGCCAACAAGGGATTGTTTTCTCTATTTTATAGAGACCCTAGGAATTCTTCCCAGTAACATAAACTGTCTCATAAAAATCAACAATAGTGCTGATTATCTTGTCAAAAACAAGTGAGTACATCCAATAGAAGAAACACACACACACACACACACACACAGCCCATGAAATTATAGACTCCTTTAGCTTAGCAATTCATTTTTTTTTTTTTTTCCATTTCATGGCACATCTATGCAGCCTTCCAGATTCTCTGAAAATATTTTGGGTAAAGAAAGAAAGAGGGGCGCCTGGGTGGCTCAGTCGTTAAGCGTCTGCCTTCGGCTCGGGTCATGATCCCGGAGTCCTGGGATCAAGCCCCACATCGGGCTCCCTGCTCCGCGGGAAGCCTGCTTCTCCCTCTCCCACTCCCCCTGCTTGTGTTCCCTCTCTCGCTGTGTGTGTCTCTGTCAAATAAATAAAATCTTAAAAAAAAAAAGAAAGAAAGAAAGAAAGAGAAGTTTGTTCCCTGTTCTTCCCTTAACCCCCTTCTCTGATCAAACCATAATAAACACACTCATATGCCTATTATATACCATACTGCTCCATACACGTACCAGCCATCGTGTATCTTTCTATAGCTCACTCGAACTTCATATCCCATATGTTCGTTCAAAAAATAATAGAGATTCCATGATTCCACAGACTTCAAAAAGATTTACAGAAGTATTTTCAAATGCTAATTTAATCAGGACTATAGGGAACCATCATCTCTCACTGGATTACGACATTAGCTTTTTAACTTGTCTCCCTGCTCCCATTCTTCCCCTCCATGGTTTGAAGCAACCAGAGTGAGCTTTTAAAATCTGTCAGATCGTATCTCAAAATTCGTAAAGGAACTCTCATCTAACAGTAAATGCCCAAATCCTTAAATAGCCTGTGGGCTCTGCCGAGGACCTGTGCTTATCTCCTACCCCCTTCCCTTTCACTTGACCTGCTTCAGGCACACTAGCGTCCTTGATGTTTTTTGAACATTTCAGACACAACCACCTAGGAATATTTGCAGAGGCTGCTTCTGTCAGGAGAATGCTTCCCCCAGATGTGCGCACGGCTCATTCCTTCTTCTTCAGTTTACTCTGATAACACCTTTTCAATGAGAGATTCTGTGAACACATTACAGTGACTCTTGAACAACATGGGTTTGAACTGTGTGGGTCCACTTATACACAGATTTTTTTGATAAACACAGTGCTGTAAATATGTTTTCTTTCTTATGATTTTTCTTAATAACATTTTCTTTTGTCTAGCTTATTTTGTTGTAAGAATACAGTGTATAATACATATAACATACAGAACATATGTTAATAAACTATTTATGTTATTGGTAAGGCTTCCGGTCAACAGTGGGCTATTAGTAAAGTTTTAGGGGAGTCAAAATTTGTACACAGATTTTCAACAGCTTGGGTGTCAGTGCTCCTAACCCCATGTTGTTCAAGAGTCAACTGTATTTAAAATTGCAACCTAATTCTCTGGAATTCCTTATCTTACTTAACTTTTCTTCATAGGAAGTATCATCTTCTAACAGATTTCCAATTTAATTGTTTATTTATTTTTATTATCTGCTTCTACCCACTCTAATGAGAGCTCCACCAGAAGGGGTGCTTTGTTATGTGTTCACTGCTGTATCTTCAACACCTGGAACGGTGCCTGGCACATAGATTCTGTCTAATAAATATTTGTAAAAACTTGTTGGAACTCAGAAGCCTGTTTTCAGGATTGTAGTTATACAGGAATTTCTCATACAAAAGGAAAATTTGTAGAGATATAGTAAGCAATTGTTACTTGTTTACATTTTTATACTTTTTATAAAACCAAAATTAATTTGTTATTTTTTTTAAACATTTTTTTAAAGATTTATTTTACTTATTTTAGAGAGAGAGAATGAGAAGGCTGGGGAGAGAGAGAGAATCTCAAGCAGACTCTCCGCTGAGCACAGAGCCCCACGCAGGGCTGGATCTCATGACCCTGAGATCATACCTAAGTCAAAACCAAGAGTCAGACCCTCAACTGACTGAGCCACCCAGGTGTCCCAAAACCAAGATGAATTTAATAAAAGTCATGAAATTTAGTTTAGGCGTGGTATGCTTTTATACATGCTTTAATCTTAAAACTAGCATGATACTTCAATTATATAGAAAAGGGAAAAAACACAATAAATGCCTGTAGATTCAACATTAAATTCTTTCAGATCTTGGGGAATTTTGCCATATTTGTTCCTCATAACTTGTTAAAAAGCAAAATATTACAGATATAATTTAAACTTCTTGAAACACCCACTGATCCCATTTCTTTCTTACCACATCCCTAGATTGACTACTATCCTAAATTGATGTTTGGAAATCCCATGAATCCATATACATAAGAACATATAGATGGCTCCATGCATATTATATAATATTGTTTTATATAACTACAAACTTTATATATGTGAAGCCATAATTTAATTTATATTCTTAACTTGCTTTTTCCCTCTGCCATAATTATGTTGATGGGATATTCATCTGGTAATATTTATAGCTTTATGTAATTAATTTTAATTGCTATATAGTATTTAATATTATATTAACATGTATTTATTCATTCTCCTATTGATAAAAATTTAGGTTGTTTCTAATTATTTTTCTGTAATATACTGTTGCAATTAATTTTTTATACACTCATCATTGTGAACGGGTGTGAGAGTTTCTCTAATGTATCTAAACAAGGAATTTTTACATAAAGGCTTACCCACATTTTCAGCTTTATTAGATGCTGCTAGATTATCCTCCAAGATGGTTATAGCAATGTATATACACAGAAGCAAGGTTGAACTTTTTTCTCCAGATCTTTGCCGTGGTTTGTTGTTGTCAGACTTTATTTATTTAGTTTTTTTCAATTAGACATGTGAATTAATGTCTAGCAGTTGCTTTATTTGTGTACACTGATTAGTCATGAGCTTAAGAGTCTTTCCATTATTGATTTACTGTACAGGCTTTCTCTTCAATGAATTATTTGTTCAATAGCCTTCAACCATTGTCCACTAGAGTAGTTTTTTTCCTTGTAGATTTGTGTTTTTCATATATATAAAATTTTTGAAAGTTTTAGTGTGACCACCTATACCAAACCATTTTCAAGAATGGAAAGGTGTACTTTTTTTTTTTTAAAGATTGTATTTATTTATTTGACACAGAAAGAGAGAGAGAGAGAGAGCACAAGCAGGGGGAGCAGCAGAAGGAGAGGGAGAAGCAGGCTCTTCGCTGAGCAAGGAGCCAGGTGTGGGGCTCAATCCCAGGACCCTGAGATCATGACCTGAGCCAAAGGCAGCCACTTAACCAACTGAGCCACTCAGGTGCCCCTGGAAAGGTGTACTCTTAATAATTATGTTGAAATAACAGAAGAAAACCTGAATTATCTTGGACAAATTGGTTTGTATGGTTACGCTAGTTGTAAGCATTGACATTTGTAGCTTCTTTTTAAACTTTGTTTATAGCATATTTCACTGAACTGATGATTTATATGCAATCAAATTTATCAGGTTTAAAGCCAGTCATAAAAAGACAAATGCTGTGGGCTTGCACTTATATGAGATACCAGGAATAGCCAAATTTAAAAGACAGAAAGCAGGGACTGAGAGAAGAGGGTAACAGAGAGTTATTAACTGTTATTGTTAACTAAATACAGTTTCAGTTTTGCAAGATGAAAAGAGTTCTGGAGATGGAAGGTGGTGACGGTGATTCACAAGAGTGTGAATGTATTTAATGCCACAGAACCATACGTTTACAAATAGTTAAAATGAGGGGCACCTGGGTGGCTCAGTTGGGTAAGGGTCTGCCTTTGGCTCAGGTCTTGATCTCAGTGTCCTGGGAGTGAGCCCTAAGTCTTCCTTGCTTTGGGCTCTCTGCTCAGCAGGAGTCTGCTTCCCCCTCTCCCTCTATGTGCTCTCCCTCTCACTCTCTCTCTATCTCAAGTAAATAAACAAATTCTTTTAAAAAAATTTAAAATCGTAAATTTTATTTTATGTGTATTTTACTATAATTAAAAATATGAAATAAGAATCAATAAATTGGTATAAAGAAAAAAATCACTATTTTGTTAGTAATTGATTACATTTATTGTATTTTATGCATTTCTTCTTTTGGTAAGTGCCTGAGAGTTTTTAAGGGTTGTAGGCTTTTTTGGTTGTTGTTTTAATGATTGAGAATCTTCATTTTTGCCCTCACACTTGATGGCAGTTTAGCTGAATGTAAAATATTTAGTGGATGACATTTTTCTTTGGCACTTCCCTTGTATTCAGCTTAATGACCAGTTCTTTGTGAAATATTTTCTTTGATAACTTTATATTTTCCTTTTCTCCTTGATCTTCTACAGTTTTATCTCAACATTCATTAGTTTAGATTTAGCTTAATTTAATGTCCTTAGTGATTAAATTTCACTTCAATCTGAGGATTTAGGTCTTTTTGTATTTTTGAATATTTTATGCCATTATTTCTTTAAAATAAAATAGTTTCTCTGTTAGTTCTTTATGGAATCCTAATTAGATAATGTGAATTCTTTTAATTGATCCCATAGTTCTCATAGTTGCTCTTTGTTTCTCTATAAAAATATGGGTAAATATTTTTAGATTAATTTTTCAATTAAATTTGCTCTTGATTGTATAGAATTTATTATAATTTTTAAATCTTTTTATAAAGAATATGTCTTCAATTTCTAATATTTCTGGTTGGTTTTATTACAAATTCATATTTTATTTTATATCTTCTGGGTTTTTAAATTTTGTTTTTAACAAGTGTTATTCTTTATTTTTCTGATCAGTCAAGGCATTCTTTTGAAAACTCTTCTTTGGAGTGCTCCATATGATTATTTTCATGTAAAGTGGATTCATATTTCAACTATTAATTTTCTTGGCCAACTTTCTTAGCATATAGTTTTTTATATCTAATTGAATTTTGAGATTTTGATGTATTGATCCATGAAGGGTAAAAGTTTTTGAGTTTGAGGTTTATTTAGTGCTAACTTGCTTTCTCTTTCTTTCCATCTATAAGATTTTTGTGTTTTGTTTTTGCTTGTAATTCTTCCTTGGGAACTTACTGAGGTATTATCTTACATATTATTATTTTGGGTCTTCTGCTTTATTGTAATATGTAATATAAATAGTGGGTAGTTGGTTAAATTCCTGGGTCATGAGGCTGTGTCTTTTTCTTCTCACAATCCTAGATATAAAGATTCCCTTGAAAATATAACCCAAGGCAGTGTATCAGCAGTTTTTTTTTTTTTTTTCAAGATTCCCTTGTATAAATAAGGAGTCCCATCTAGTCTCATCTATTCACTGCTCAGGCAGGTTGTTTGGCCCTTGTCTTCTCTCTTGTATGGGGGATTTTGATCTTTGCTGCCACATAGTTACCGAACTATTGAGCTGCACTGTCCATTTCCAGTCTTGAATCCACTGGGACTATGATTTTCTCCTAGGTCACTACTTTGTATTGCTATTTTAGATCCCTTTTTCATTTGATTTTTACTTTGTCTTTTATTGCCATTGTAGTGTGTTTTGAGCAGAAGCAATGTATCTAACCATGCACTTCATATCTTGACCAGAATAATTCATCAGTATTAAAATTCAAAACAGTGATAAATAGAAAGGAATGGAAATAAAGATTGTAATCTTATTTCTCAAGTTATAAAAGATAGTATGGAATAATTTAAGGGCTAAATTAGTTTCCAAGTGAAGGGATCCATTGACACCTTTTCTTGAACATTACCTTATTCTAATCATTATAGTTTTGTTTTATTTAATTGCCTCATCTTTCTTCTGGAGCCTTTAGTTGAAGTGGATACCAGGAGATGAGGAATAAAGTGAAGTAGATCTGTCAGTGGACATTTTAAAAAATTATTTATTTATTTATTTATTTATTTATTTATTTATTTATTATTTTTTAAAATATTTTATTTATTTATTCATCAGAGAGAGAGCACAAGCAGGGGAGGTGGCAGGCAGAGCAGGCAGAGGGAGAAGCAGGCTTCCTGCCAAGCAGGGAGCCCGACATGGACTGGATCCCAGGTTCCTGGGATCATGACCTGAGCAGAAGGCAGACGCTTAAGGCAGATGCTTAACCGACTGAGCCACCCAGGCACCCCAGACATTTTTTTTTTTAAGTGTATCTTTTTTCATTTAATTCATTGGAGATAGCTTTTAATATTAGGCACCAGACCCTGTGCCGATCCCCAAAACATATTGTGTCCTATTTGTACAAAGGGGAATGGAATATATATTGATTTAGAACAAAATATTTGGGCATTTCCCAAAGATATTCCAAAATTCCCACAAGATTTAGCTCTTAGGAAACCAAACTACTGTGTCAATAAGCCCATCTATTGTTGCTTTAACTGACCCAGTTTTCCTGTGGAAACATTCACCAAATGGTGAAAAGAGATGATTTTGCTTGTCAGTTAAATACAAACTTTAGTGAAAAAACAGAATATAAAATGAAAAACTGCAAAATTTAGTCAAAATTTAAAAGGTCAGTTGTGAGCCTCTAGTAATCCAAACTGGTTTGTTTGTTATTTTTAGTGTATTAAAAAATATATATTCTTTGAGACAGAGTGACTCAGAAAAGTCTAGTATAAAAGATAGATAACATCAGTTTGTAAGGGAGATAAAGTATGTCTAAGTTGTTATTTTGTGCTGACCATGCCATAGCTTGAAATGTTATGTAATTCTAGGACAGCTAATATTAAGTATTTAATATCAGATATTTTGCTAATGCTTTATGCTAATGTATTATCTTACTTAATCTTCCAAACAATCCAATGAGGTAGGTATAATATTTATTCCAATTTTAGAAATAAGAATACTGGGACTTAGCAAGGATGGTTTACTCACCCATGAATGTACAGTTTTCAGATTATAGATTCAGTGTTTAACTCAGGTTTGTTTGAACTTAACCATTATTCTAAATTGTGTCTCAATAATTTAATATATTCAAATTAGATAAAAGAACAAAAGTGGTGATATGAAATATTATCATTCAAATATTAGGCCCAGTTTAAAAAAATAAAACTGGAAAGCAGGAAGTTCTCCAAAACTGATGGAAACATGTCAGCTTTAAGTGGCTCCTACTAAGCAAAAGTACGATCATTTCAGCATCAATAATTATTACTATCATTTCAGCTTAAAAAAAGGTGAGGAGGGAAGGAATTAACACTATTCTTTTTTTTTTAAGATTTTATTTATTTATTTGAGAGAGAGAGCATGAGCAGGAGGAGGGGCAGAGGGAGAGGGAGAAGCAGAATCCCCACTGAGAAGGGAGCCCAATGAAGGGGCTTTACCCCAGGGTCCTGTGATCATGACCTGAGCCAAAGGCAACAGCTTAAGCAACTGAGCCACCCAGGCACCCCTGCAACTATTCTTTATAGAAGAATGTCAACTAATAAATCTCAAAGGAATGCTAGAAATAGAAAATCACTGTTTGTAAGGATCATTGTAGTAATCAATTCAGGTAAGGGTTATCAGTGAATACTAAAATCATTGGATGAAAGATGTGGGTATAGACTACTTAAACTAGGTCAAAGTGTTACCCTGGAGATTACTTGTTAATTATAAAGGAAAATGATTTTTGCAATGGAGAAATCTGATGGACATGACCAAGTGATCAAATGTAATATCACCAGTAGTAAGAAAATAATAATTTGTACCTCCTGATACGACACAGGGAAGTACACAATATAAATTATGAAATATTTTTGCCAAAAATTTTTAATGTGTATATAATTAAGAAAAAAACAAACAATTCTAGACTGTGGAATGACAGTACACCTGAAACTAATATTACACTGTATGTTAACTAACTGGGGTTCAAGTAAAAACTTTTTTAAAAAGGTACATCTGGGTAAGGGTATATATGTGTTCATTGTGCTGTTTTTCAACTCTTACATGTGTTTGAAATTTTGCAAAAAAAAAAAAAGTTGGGAAAAACTAAAACTTCATTTATTTGTGCAATTGATTTCGTCAATTACTTTGACTGCATTAATGATTGAATGTAATAATGGTGGAGGGTATGAAAGTGTGAAAAGCTACTTAATTAGTAAAAATTTGTCTCTACTCAGTTGTCTGACTCTTCAACAATTTTCTTTTTCTTGTTTTTTCCTTTTTCCTTCCTTTGTTCCTTCCTTCCTTCCTTCCTTCCTTCCTTCCTTCCTTCCTTCCTTCCTTCCTTCCTTCCTTCATCCCTTCCTTCCTTCGTTCCTTTGTTCCTTCCTTTGTTCCTTCCTTCCTTCCTTCCTTCTGCCTTTTCTCTTTTTGTCTTACTTCCTTTCTTTTTTTTAATTTAGGAAGAAATGTGGACACATACTCACTTGCTCAAATCAACATGTTTCCAGGCTGTGTATCACCTTTTCTGTGGTCACTGCAGAAAGTTTATTCTTACCTTATTAGTCAAACTTGGCTAATGCAAGGCAATCTTAAACCTTTGACATTTAGACTTGGCAAATGCAGAATTCTCTTAAATATATACTTAGAAATAACAGATGGAAACTTTATGGTTTCCTAGGTTATTCAAGAAGCAGGCCATTTATCACTTAGGGTTTAATTTTTAAAAGCCACAGTAAGCTATTGAAACAGTTCACTTAAGTAAGCACACATTTTAATTAGAAAATGTTTCTGCTTCATTCTAGTTGAATTTTCTTATGTTTCTGGTTTAAATCGTATACTAAGGCAATAATTGAGATCATTTACTATCTATTATGTGTCAAACACTTTTAGAAACTTTATATATTATTTCTAATCCAAAAATTTAGTACCCAATGTAGGTATTATTCTTCCACTTTAAAAAAAAAATGAGGAAACAGACTCTGAGATGTTAAGTGTCTTTCCCAGGGTCCTACAACTTGCTTAGTATTTAAGTTGGGCTTCAAACTGGTCTATCTTGCTCCAAAGCCTTTTCCCTATCTACTACCACAGAATGTCTCCTTGATGGAATGTATCACTTCATAAAATCTAAAATATAAAGCTGTCAAGAATAAAAATCATGGGTTTATATATGTATACAAATACTCATGACCTACTATCTGGTGATATCAGGTAATAAAAAAATGAATCTATATTTTTTATTTAAAACTTTTGCTCCTGTTTTATTCAAAGTAGATAACTAGAGAGTAATTAAAAGACAAATAAGACATGCCCCCTTCCTTCAATGAAACTTCCAGATAAAGAACTTAATTTTTAAAAAGTACAAGGACACCCATAGCAGAAATAGCCCCCTGACCAACACAATTAATTTTTCTCTTTCTGTTATACAGAATTGTCACTGGGAAATGGTGTTTAGCTAAAGACCACATTTCCCAGACCCCTTTGCATCAAGGCATGGTTGAGTTCTCATGAATGGAAAGCAAACAGAATTGATGTGTTTTATTTTTAAGACATAGTTTTTAAAAGTTAGTGTGTTTTTCGTACTCTTTTTCTTCTACTGAAATCTGGATGGTGGAACCACAAAATTAAAGGAGCCTAGGTTCATGAGCACTATATGAAGGAAACCTAACAGAGATTAAAACACTTGTCTCTCTGTTACCTGAGAAAAATAAACTTCTATTGGATTAAGGTATTGAAATTTCAGCATTTTTTTAGTTATAGCAATTAATGTTGCCCCAACACTAATAATAACGCAAGTTGGTACCTTGACATTGGACTTTTGCAAAAAACATATAATATGCAGTAGTGGCTTAATATTTTGGGAATAAAGAGATAAACAAAAATATGGAGACCCTATTATATGTGATCAACATCTTTGGCAAATCATATCCTCTTCTTACTACCAAGACAGACCAGGTACCCACAGAACCTGTAACTCTAAAGAAAGAATTTAGAAAAAGCCAGTAAATTACTATGTATTGGTTATTTACTGTGGGTACTAGGAAGGTACTAGAAAAAGAGATGAGTTCAGTCACATATTAACTGGTTTAAGAGGGAGGATGAAAGAGAATCAAGGAAACTCAGGTGTTTTGATCTTGTAGGGTTGGAAAATCATCTGCTTCTGGATCCCCAAACAGCAAAAAATAAGCTTGATAAAAGTATCGTGCTATCAAAGCGTATTAAAATATCTCACTTAAACAGAGTTTCCACAAACCTGTGGCAGAGATCAGAGTAAGATGTTTCTTTCCAGTCCAAGCCTGTTGTTTCAGGTGGCTCAGGCTGGTAGCTATCATAGAATTGAAAAGAGGTGTTTAGGTGAAGAAGCCAGGAAAAAAGTCAACTTGGGAATTATGTCTGATAAATTGGCTACTGGCAAATGAACATGACTGTAAGCAAATTGATTAGAAACCTACTAAGCTTTGTGATCATATTGCTAAAGCCAAATGTCCAACCTGAGAAACCCTTTGAGATTTAGCCATGGAAAATAATGGATTAGGAAGAATCACTCAAAAGACATTGATCAGGGTCCAGGTAGAACAGAGGTAAGGGAGTTTGTCCTAGAAATCAGGATATCTGTGAGGACATTGGGAGGTCCCAAGAAGGGGATCTTACAATGCCTGACCAGCAAGACTTTTTCATTCTTATGAACTACTCAAAGCTGAATGTTTCCCACTCTTTCTTTCAAAAAGACAGCTTTTAATGCAGATATCCTACCTTTGCTTTACCACTGTATTTCTTGTAGGGAACAGGAGACAGATAACCTTGTCTTTTTAATTTATAATTTAGTGGATCATAAGGAATAACAATTGGACCAGCTGGCTAGGATACTAGAACTATGTTTGAGACCTTAGAGTTTGAGCTAGATAAGGTAATTGGACTTTGGGTTATCTCTCTTGAGGAGAAATGAGTTTGTCCTATGTGTGGGAAAAAAAAAGGTACAGAGAGGCATATTGTTGCATAGTATGTCAACTTCTCTGAATTTTGTGCTCTTCCGGTCAAGCACATATCCCATAACTCGATGCGAAGCTTAACATTCACAATTAGGTACCAGTTATTAATTCCTGATTGGATACAGTGTCACTAATTATTAATCACAAATCTCCTTTATTAAATAATAAACTCCCACACTTGAAAAAAAAATTTTGTGTTTTTCTTTCCATAGGATAGAGTTGTCATTAGGAAGGACCTTTTTTTTTAAGATTTTATTTATCTATCTGAGTGAGAGGGAGAGCGGGGGGGGAGGGGCAGAGGGAGAGTGAGAAGCAGACTCCCTGCTGAGCCCAGAGCTCCATCCTAGGACCCTGAGATCATGATCTGAGCTGAAGGCAGACGCTTAACCAACTGAGCTACCCAGGCACCCCATGGAAGGACCATTTTATTATACCCAATATCAACACTAGAAATTATCAGTATTTTTATTTCTTGTTTGCCAATCTGATGGATAATAAAGGATATCTTATTATTCTTTTATAATATGCTGTTCTGATTACTAGTGAAATGTATACATAATGGCCATTTGCAGTTATTTTCTGTGAATTGCCTGGTTGTATAGCGGATACCATTTATGTGCCATTTCTGAGCTATTTTACCTAATATCTCCTGATACCTTGACATTTGTCGTGTCCTAGCTAATACTGAGTGACCAACTCTGTATGGGCTCTCACTGCTTCATGTGAGCTCATGACAGTTCCTCACCTCATGCCTATTCCACATGACCCTCAGCTCCCACATCATAAAACCTGTTTGACACATATCTGTACAACCCAGTAGTCAGGAAGTTACAGCGTCCTAGGGCAAAACTTTCACTGATGTTAAACAGAGCTAGCTAAAAATAAATACCAGGAATGGCTCTGGAACACAGCCTCGTAGTGAAATTGGGGAGCTGGATAACTCACCATTCTGAAGGCAATCAGAACCCCACTGCAGGTGGCAGGGGGAGTGGCCACAATCCCCAGGATGCAGTGGTCTCACAATTATTAAGGATTTCAACTCTGGTTGATTGGTGAAGGGTAATGTTGGGATGGGCCATATCTAGGTAGACTAGAAGAGTAGAGAGTGCAAATTATAAAGATTACAGCTTCTGTTATAAAAACTATGAGAGGGGCGCCTGGGTGGTTCAGTCGTTAAAGCTTCTGCCTTCGGCTCAGGTCATGGTCCCAGGGTCCTGGGATCCAGCCCCGCATCGAGCTCCCTGCTCAGCAGGAAGCCTGCTTCTCCCTCTCCTACTCCCCCTGCTTGCGTTCCCTCTCTCACTGTGTCTCTCTCAAACAAATAAAATCTTTAAAAAAAACAAAAAAAAACAAACAAAAAAAACAAAAAACTATGAGAGAGAGCAAGAGGAAGCTTGTGCTGAAAATAAGGCCTAATACTTAATTGTAAGAGTGTCAGAGCTACAAAACAGATCTAATATGCAGCTTCCAAAAGTCTCTTGTGTAAAAATCAGACACTGGTTAAGATAAAGAGACCTTAAGTCGGGGAAGGGAAATTTGAATGAATGAGCCTGAGCATATTGAGCATACGATTCCTGTGAAAATTACAAACCAGCAGTGGTATCCATCCCTGCTTGCCAGAAAACTGCCTTTTTCTAGCCTAGAGGTCAGGTAATGACCTTCCCTGAAAGCAAGTACTTGTAAGATGATGCTTGTAGCTCACCACCCTTAAAACCTTCAGGCTGATAATCAAGATTAGGTCTCAGCAAAATCTGAATAGGAAAGTGTAGTCCCTGCTCCAGGAGAAATAGCCTATACACAAACATGTTGAAATACCTGATTACTGTATGCCAGCAAGGATCAGGAGAAAGCTTGTATGAAGGACACTGAGGAGGCTGAGGTCAAGGGGGTAGATTGTTAGGCAGGATAAAGAAGATTTTATTGATTTGGAGATACTCATGTGATTTGAACTTTAATGTTTTGGCAATACTTGGACTTAGTCACAACACTGTATTGGCATGCTTCCTAGAAGCTTGGATATATGTTAGCCCCACACTGTTCTCACACCCAATTCCCTGTACTACCAGTAAACTAGGGTCCCATGAACTTTTTTTAAATTTTGTCTGAGGTTTGCTCTGTAGGAAAACTAAGCTAAGGTGAGTTGTTTGATGGTTTGTTATAGCTTTGTGTTATATTATGGATTTATATTTTGCACTTTGCATTTATGTCTATGAATTATAATACATGTAGTCTATAATATATATTATATATTTTGCATGTTTCAATACATTTTTCATTTTTTTGCTGTGTATGGTACAAATATTTATCTTCCATTTTTTGTCTCTTAACTTTATTTGTGGTGACACTTACCATATACACATTTTTAACTTACTATACAGATGAATCATGCTAAAATTTCTTGAACAGATTCCGAGACATTGTATTACTTAAGAAGTCTTTTCCATCCTAGGGAGAGGGAAAGGAGGGAAAGGAAGATTAGAACTCTATTTACTTGTTCTTTCTCCTACCCACTTGATGGCTATTGGTTTCCATATAATGTAGTTTAAGCCACTGTTTTTCTCATTTGTCTTATTGATGATTACATCAACTGATTTATTATCACTAGTATGAATTTAAAACTCTTTTTTTCTTTTAATTTTTTCTTCTTCTTTTTTTTAATTTTATTATGCTATGTTAGTCACCACACAATACATCATTGGTTTTTGATGTGGTGATCCACAATCCATTGTTTTCGTATAACACCCAGTGCTCCATGCAGTACGTGCCCTCCTTCATACCCATCACCGGGCTAACCCATCCCCCCACCCCCCTCTACTCTAAAACCTTGTTTCTCAGAGTCCATAGTCTCTCATGGTTCATCTCTCCCTCCGATTCCCCCCCTTCATTTTTCCCTTCCTTCTCCTAATGTCCTCCATGCTATTCCTTATGTTCCACAAATAAGTGAAAACTCTTCTCAGGGGAAAATCTTTGTTTACAGTGGAGGATAATTATGTTAATACTCTACTGGGTTGAAGTTTTTTCTAGATTGTTAAGATTTTTGTAAACATAAGTATGATTGTTCAATGAGGACATTATTGGGGAGATCTGCTTTAAGGGTGTGAGCAAGTGTATGAATGAGTATGTATATATATATGATTATTGAAATAGTTTTCACTAATGTTTAAGAAATAATAACAGGAAGCTCTAGAGCCAGACTGCCTGGGCTCAAAGTTTGAGTCCATTACTAATGTCTATTCAATTTTACAAAAGTAATTTAAATTTTCTCTCTCTACTTTGTTATCTGTAAAATCAAGATAAAAGTAATAGTACCTCAAGTATTATTTTTAGCATATTTTTTACTTAATATATTAAAAGTGTTTAAACAATACATTTTATATAGTAGGCTCTCAATAAATGTTATTGCTCCTCCTATTATTAGTATTGCTATTATTTCCATTATTATTATTATGTAGGGCTTACATATTCTAGTTGTTCACAAGTTCCATTGTAATATGACTGATCTGATTCTTCCTAGTCTTGATTAAGCATTTGTATTTGAAACCCCAGTCTCTTTTTCTCTATCATATTTTTTTGTAGTTATTTACATGTACTTTACTAGCTTCCTAAATTGAACTGTGTAGTTTTCAAATTATATATTTCCCCAAATGCTAATAATATAAACTGAAATAGTGGTCCTGGAGGCTTTGGGGGTTATATGGGTAGTGATTTGAAAACTTTATTATTTCTTTGTTCTATGTGAATCAATTTGGTTATTTACATATTCCCTGAAAATCAGCATTTTCATATGTATTAGCATAAAATGGTATTATGCTCTTTTGTTTAAAAAGTTAATGTAAATATTTTGTGAATTCTGAAACAGGTTAGATTTTCTGGGAGATAGGGTTTAGTGTTCAGAATGTTTATTAGGAAACCCTTGGGATCAATAGCTGTGGAAGGGAAGGGGAGAAAGCAGGTTGGGGCAGGAGACGCCAAGCTGTGATACTGGCCTGAGAGCCTCGGTTGACCTGAGGGGCTCTTGAAGTGAATAGTCCTTCAGGTTAGCTCAGATTGGATAGTGGGATTTATACTTTTGCCTTGATCAGTCATTGGATTTGGAGGAAGGGCATACCGTGGGGAAGGAGTCTGAAGGAACCAACAGCTGAAGGCCATCCCCCGACAGCACTTCTAATAGCTGGGCAGAGTCCCGAAGGGGGTATGGATGATGCATCTCCAACCCATCACAGACCCTATTTACAATCATTCCTTTCTCTTTCTTGTTACTTTTAAGTAACTACCAAGGGATTTTTAGAGCATTTGTCTATACCATTTTAAAAACTGCCCTTATTTATGCTTTGCTTCTTATTTACAAATTTATGTAATCTTTTTTTTTTATCCTCATTTTCATGTATTCATGCTTTCCTTGGAGTTTATTTTTTAATGATTTTTCTGACTGAGTTGAATATCTAGTTAGTTTATATTCATTCTGTTTCTTTGCATCTGAGTATAGCTTTGCTTGCAACACAGACTGATATGGTAGTATTTTCCTTTTCATAGATATTGGAGTAATCAATTATGTATTGTTTGGGAGTGATTCTTAATCCCTAGAGCCTTCTTAATTTTGCTGTTAGCTACTTAGTTGTTTTTTTTTCTTTTACATATGGTATAAGATAGCTATATAATATCACTTTTATAATTATTAAAAGTGTTTTTGGTGGCATGTTGTATGATAAATTTTTTGTGCTCTATGAATAACTGAAAAGAAGTTTTTAGATTTTTTTTTTAATTTTGGGGGAAAGAATAGAATAGGAAGTTTGAGGACTATCCATGTTTTAACCTTATTAATAAAACTCTTTTATGAGTTTTTTTTTTTCATTATTATTGGCCTAAGACTGATAATGGAATTAGAAAAGTGTCTACGCAAAAGTAAATTTCCTTGTATATTTTATAAATGTTTACAATCTGAAGATTCAAGATTTTTATAGCTTTGATATGTATCTAACTTTTATTAGTATTAAAACTTTTTTCTATTTAGTGCTTTAGGTTTGATTTCTATTAAATTGGATGTTAGTATCTTTAGTCCTGATTTTCTTGCTTAAATTTTCTTAAATAGGCATCATATAGTTAGATATGGATAAATACAGAGGTGTCTATGATAAGGATGAAATTAACTAGTGCCCTTAATATCTCATTTAGCAGAATTCAAATAAAAAGGATTAAATAGTATAAACAGGGTTATTTCACAAAAATCTGCTAATAAATTAAATCTCTCTGGAAATTAAAACTATCTGGTCTGAAAAGTTTTGAAACATAGGATAGATTTGTTTTTTTTAACAGTATCTTAATTGCATTTTTCAATATGTGCTCAGAATATTTACATTTAATTTCCAAAAACATTTTCAGGTGAGTGCCTCTAAATTGAAAGCAACAGCTTTAATTGTTAACCTAAAAAAACAATACAATAAAAACAATACAGAGTCCAAAAGGATTTGGCATTTCAGGGAAAAGAGTCAACTTTAGTTCAAATACCTTTATGTAGGTCAACCTTAATAATGAGAATTCAGATTTCAAGTAGGTGGATGGCTAAACACATTATTTCTTATTGACTGTGGCTCAGTCTCAATGTTGATTATGCCCACTATATGCAGAATTGTATTTTCACTAGTTTTATGATCTATTTTCTTTCCTTAGGCAGATAATCTGCCCTTTATTTAGTGGTTTTAGAGTTCTTATCTTAATTTTCTGGGTCAGCAGTAAAACCTTGAATTTGGATATCATAACAATTTTGAGTTAACTTGGTGTGCCTACCTACTGCCAAGACAAATTCTGCCAAGCAAATATCCAACCCTGAATAGTTCTTATTGGTTATGCCCATGTTCTGCTTTTCAATGATTATATTGTCATGCTTTTCAACTCTGCATTCAGGTATTCTACTTAGGGAGCTCTTTGATACATCATGGCAGATAAGTGGGTGCTGAGTTTATGCCTTTGAAAAAAAGATAACAAAACTAAAAATCTCCAAAATGCATCAGAGGAGGCCTTTCTAACATTACTTCCAGGACCTTAAAATCTATGACTTTAGGGCCAGAAGTAGACCTGAAATGGAACTGAATCCAACTGAATGTCATTTAAATATATCTTAAAATTTTGGACCCAAAAGATAGAAGGAATTTGAAAGGAACCAAGCAATAAGTAGCAAATCCAGCCAAGCAATGAAACACCCTGAGATTGGACTTGAGGGTTGAAGATTAAAATTAGATAGAAATGATTAATTTATAACTTAAATCTAGGTTATGGTAGCTGTGGAGATCAGTCTTTCTCTCACTTAAGTATGAAGTTCTTGTAATACTAGCTAAAAATAGGGCCAGGGGAAAAAAAAAAAACTAATAAGAATTAAATTCTATTTCCTAGCCAAATTTTCCTGGCCAAAATTTCATTTTACCCCGCTAAGACTATCACTGCAGTTCTCATGGAAAATAATGATTGGCTCTTTGATGTATAAATACCTATAACCTATGAAAATTAGAAAAATATATAAGGGATGAAGTCATTAAAATCTTTAGGACTGCTATTTTTATGTGTTTGGAATACTTTAGAGAACTTGGCAGAATAATCTGATTGGCTAAATGGTCTACTTTAAATATATGCAATTAAGTATTTGACTTTAGATGCGTGATTATGGATTTAGCATTATAAAAGAATTTGACGAAGTTTTAAACAGTATTGTAATATTTGAGAAAGCTTAATATCAATAATACTTTTAAATTTAATTTGTTATAGTTTGATCCTTACTGGCAAGATTGTATTTATTTGTTAAATAATTTAAATAGCTAAAAAAAAAGAATATTTTGGATTTATAAATGTGATTGCACTTGTTTATGATAGTTTCATTCATTAGTTTTGTAAATAGATGATTTAGAAGTTTCCATTGGATTAATCAAATGTTTTTTTGAAAATGATATTTAAAATTTGTCAGATTAATAAGATTTTTAAATTAGCCTTTGCATTAGTTTTCTGTTGCTAATATAACAAATTATTGCAACCTCATGACTTAAAAGAATACTAATTAATTATCTTTCTGTTCTCAAAGTCAGAAGTCCAAAGTGTATTCGAGTCTAAAAGAATGGTGTCAGCACGGTGGTGTTCTTTCTGGAGGTTCTAGGGAGAATCTGTTTCCTTGAGTTTTCAGCTTCTAGAGGCCACCTGTGGTCCTTGGCCTATGGCCCCTATCTATATCTTCAAGCCAGCATCATAGCATCTTCAAATCTCCCTCTTTGACTACAATCCCTGTTTCTGTCCTCATATCTCCTTCTCTGACTCCTGCCTCCCTCTTGTGAGGACCCTATGATTACATTGGTTCCACCAGATAATACAGGATTATCTTTTTTTTTTCATAGTATTTTTTGTGGAGTCTATAGGGTTTTCTTTTTCTTTCTTTTATTATGTTATGTTAGTCACCATACAGTACATCATTAGTTTTTGATGTAGTGTTCCATGATTCATTGTTTGCGTATAACACCCAGTGCTCCAGATTCTCAATTTAATCACATCTGCAAAGTCCCATTTGCTATGTAATATAAAATAGTCATAGTTTTTGGAGATTAGGCTGTGGATATCTTTTGGTGGGGAAGGGTGGTTACTGAATCTATTACAACCTTAAATATATGAAGGAAATAAGCTTTTTGAATTTATAACTTCAATAAATTTAATATATATATTTTTAAGGTTTTATTTATTTATTTGACAGAGAAAGAGGGATCACAAGCAGGGGGAGGGGCAGGGGAGAGGGAGAAGCAGGCTCCCCGCTGAGCAGGGAGCCCATGCGGGGCTCAATCCCAGAACCTTGGGATCATGAGCTGAGCCGAAGGCAGACGCTCAACCAACTGAGCCATCCAGGCACCCCATAATATTAATATTAATAATTCAGTTAACTGCAAATTTTCTTCCTGTGCACAAAGACATTCTCAAGACACCAGAAAAGCACACTTTAGTGCACCAGGACATTTGCCTTTTATTTGGCTGATTATATGTGGTTATATTCTTTGCTGGTGCTAGTTGATTTGTGAACAATTACTGTTGATGTTCACAGACCTTGACAAAAAAAAGTACACCTTGTAGTAGGATTCCCAGGCCCTGTCAGCACTGAATTTAACTTCATCCATATTTTTATTTTTAACCTTTTAGGCATTGATTTTTGGTGAATATCATAGTGGTAAATTAATTGTATTTAATTACCTCATTTAAAAAAATAAGTGGAGTGTAAGACAAATTTTAAAAAAAACTATATGAGTTCTTTTTTAAAAGTTAGAGAATTTAATTCCTTGTATATGTTAAAATTAGAAGGGATTGTTAAGTAGAATAATTAAGGCTTAGTTCTATAACTTTATTTGATGTATTCTGATTTTTTTGTTTCTTTAATGTTCTTAGCGTTTTCTATTTTTTTCACTATCTAGAACTGATTTTGCCATCTGACAGTCAACAAGTCAAATCTACTCCTTTTTAAAATAATTTAGAGAAGGTTGATGGGGGTCAGGCCTATATTATCCTTTACCAATTTGGAAATTTTACATTAAAATTTCAGACCTCCATCTTCTCTTCATAAACAGTGAGATCTGGCAATGCATTGTGTGAAGCTGAGTCATTTCTGCCCAGTTCAGGCACTGCCCAGTTCAACATAAGCTGTGATCTTCCCCCAACTAGCCCATAGTGGCTCGATTTAAACCATTTTGCAGTTAACTCAGTCCCTGTGGGTACTTGAGGATAGGACTCATGTTTTGTTTACTTTTGACTAACAATTATTTGGAAGTTAAGCAGTCTGCTTTAAATTTAACTAGTATTTATCTTTAAGGTTATCAAATGCTTACCTGGACACATATTTCTCTAATTATCAAAATACAATACATTTAGCTTTCCTCAAGGGCAGTAAGGAATTTTAAATGCCCATGCCTCACCTTCCCTGCAATATGCATCAATCTTTGCTATATTAATATGAGAACATTGAGACAGTTACTGCAATGGCCTTCTAATGGGTCTCCTTGACATTTTTATTTTATTTTTTTTTAGAGAGAGAGAGTGTGTGTGCAGGGGCAGGGAGGGGTGCATGGGGAGGTGGAGAGGGAGAGAGAGAGAGAATCTTAACCAGGCTCCATGCCCAGCGTGGAGCCTGTCACATGGCTCATCTGATGACCCTGGGATCATGACCTGAGGTGAAATCAAGAGTCTGATGCTTAACTGACTGAGCCACCCAGGCACCCCTCCCTGACACTTACCTATATAACTGCAGAGTGATCTTTCCCCCACCCCCGGCTTTACTGAGATATAACTGACAGATAATGTGTAATTTTTTTTTTTAAAGATTTTATTTATTTAATTATTTGACAGAGAGAGACACAGCGAGAGAGGGAACACAAGCAGGGGGAGTGGGGGAGGGAGAAGCAGGCTTCCCGCTGAGCAGGGAGCCTGACACGGGGCTAGATCCCAGGACCCCGGGATCATGACCTGAGCCGAAGGCAGACGCTTAACGACTGAGCCACCCAGGCGCCCCGATAATGTGTAATTTTAAGGTGTACACATGATGATTTGATTTTCTTATATATTGCAAAATGATAACCACAGGAGGGTTAGTTAACATTTCCCTCACCTCACATAATTATCATTTCTTTTAGGTGGTGAGAAATTTTAGATCTACTCTCTTAGTCACTTTCAAATATATAGTATAGTAAGTATTGTTAACTATAGTCAACATACTGTACAATTAGATGCCTAGAACTTATTCATCCTATAACTGGAAGTTTGTATCCTTTGACCAGCATCTCCCCATTTCCCCCACCCTGTGGCAACCACCGTTTCACTCTCTTTTTTCAAAGCTAAGTAAGATCATGTCACTCCCCTGCTTATATTTCTGCATTGGTTTTCCAACTGCCATAGAATAAAATCCAAAGTCCTTAATGACTACATTGCCCAATGCTGTGTGAACCTTGGATATTCCACTGCTGTAGATTTGTATAACACACTCGCTCACTGCACTTCTCTCAGTGGCCTCCCTGCTGTTGTTGTAACATGGCAAGCTCTCTCCTACCTCCAGTATTTGGAACTTTCCAAAAACTCTTCTCTAGGACTTTTAAAGCTTTGTTCTCCCATTTCGGTCAGGTTTCTGCTCGTTAGAAGGACTTTCTTGAGCCCACCTATCAAAAATTTCGACTGTCTTCTATCCTGACCCTCTTCTATTTTCTCCGAGTGCTCATCACTACCTGACACTCGTTTAACATTTCTCTCATCCATTAGATAGCATCAGCAAAGCAGGATACAGTCTGCCTTGTCTACTCTTATTTCCCCTATATTTAGAAGAGTTTCTGCACATAATAGGTCCTCAGTAAATTTTTGTTGAGGTTATATGGGTTTGTATTCAATTGTGTTAATCTAATAGTCTCAATGCTCAACACCAGTTTTCATTTTTTTAATATTTTTATCACTTGAATTGTATCATCGATCCTTTTTTTTTTCCAAGAAGAGTGCTTAGCTGCAATATTTTCCAAGTTCTTATAACATAGGAATGTCTTCTGTTGCTTTCATAGTAGAACAATAAATTGGTTGATGTGGAATATTCAGTTCACAAAATTTTTCCGTTGAAATTCTGTGTTGCCCTCTGGCATTCAGTTATTCAGAAGAGAAATTTGAGGACAGCTCAACTTTTGTTCTTTCATAGGTAAACTTTTTGTTTCTGCCTGAGTGCTAATACTTCATTTTGGGTCATTTTTTTCTTTGCTTTTCTTGGGTTCATGAAGTTAGTCCTTTTATTCATGGGCTTGAATAATATTTCAGTTCAGAAAGATTTTTTAAATCTTTTTTTGGGTAAGAACTCTTAAGATTCACTCTCAGCGTATTTCAAGTATAAAATACAGAATTATTAATTATAGTCCCATTCTGTACATTAGATCCCCAGAACTTATTCATCTAATAACTGTGAGTTTGTACCCTTTGACCATTATCTTCCCATTTCCATTTCCTCTAACCCTTGGCAACCAACCCTTTTACTCACTGTTTCTATGAATTTAACATATTTTAGAGTCCACATGTAAGTGATATCATACACTATTTGTCTTTCTCTCTCTAGCTTATTTCACTAAGCATAATGCCCTCCAATTTCATCCATGTTGTCACAAATGACAGAACTTCCTTCTTTTCTAGGGCTGAACAATATTACACACACACACACACACACACATATACACATACCACATTTTTGTTTTTCATTAATCTGTCGATGGAAACTTTGGTTGTTTCCATATCATGACTATTGTGAATAATGTTGCAATGAACATGGCAGCACGCAGACTTCCTCGAGATAGTGATTTTATTTCCTTTGGGTGTACACCAGAAGTGGGATTGCTGGATCAGATGGTAGTTCTGTTTTTAATTTTTTGATGAATCTCCACACTGCTTTTCATAATGACTGTAAAGTTTACATTTCTACCAGCAGTGCACAAGGATTCCTTTTTCAACAAAACCTTGCCTAATTTTTTATCTCTTGTCTTTTTTTTTTTTTAAGATTTTTAACATTTATTTGACAGAGAGACACAGCAAGAGAGGGAACAAAAGCAGAGGGAGTGGGAGAGGAGCAGGCTTCCCGCCAAGCAAGGAGCCCGATGTAGGGCTCCATCCCAGGACCCTGGGATCATGACCTGAGCCGAAGTCAGATGCCCAATGACTGAGCCATCCAGGCACCCCTGTCTCTTGTCTTTTTGATAATAGACATTCTCCAAGGTGTAAGGCATCTGATAATCTGATTGTGCTCTTAATTTGTATTTCCCTGATGATTAGTGATGGTGAATATCTTTTTACATACATGTTGGCCATTTTTAGGTCTTTGGAAAAATATCTCTCTAGGTTCTTTGCCATTTTCTAATTGGGTTATTTGTATTTTTTCTATTAATATATTAGAGTTCCTTATATATTTTGCTATTAACCCCTTATTGGATATATGGTTTGTAAATATTTTCTCCCATTCTGTAAGTTGCCTTTTCATTTTGTTGATGGTTTTTTTGGCTTTGCAGAAACTTTTGAGTTTGTTGTAGTCTTACTTGTTTATTTTTGCTTTTGTCACCTGTGTTTTGGTGTCATATTGAAAAAGACTGATGTCAAGTCAAACATACTACCTATGTTTTATTCTAGGATACTTATGGTTTCAGATCTTATGTTTAAGTCTTCAATCTATTTTGAATTGATTTTTGTTTATGGTTTAGGACAGAGGTCCAATTTCATTTTTGCATGTGGATATTCAGTTTTCCCACCACCATTTATTGAAGAGTCAGTCCTTTTCCCATTGTGTATTCTTGGTGCCTTTTATAAATAGTTGATTATACATACATGAGTTTATTTCTTGTCTTTTTATTCTGTTCCATTGATCTATGTGTCTGTTTTTAGGCCAATATGATATTGTTTTGATTACTAAAGCTTTGTAATATATTTTGAAATCAAAACTGTGATGCCTCCAGCTTTCTCTTCTTCCTCAAGATTTCTTTAGCTATTTGGAGTCTTCTGTGGTTCTACACAAATTTTAGGATTTTTTTCTATTTCTGTGAAAAATGCCATTGAAATTTTATGGAGATCGCATTGAATCTGTAGATCACTTTGGATACTATGGACGTTTTAATAATATTAATTCATCTAATCCATGAAAATGAGCTATATTCCATTTATTTCTGTCTTCTTCAATTTCTTTCATCAATATCTTACAGTTTTCAGTGTACAGATTTTTGCTTCCTTGGTTAAAATTATTTCTAAGTATTTTATTCTTTGTGATGCTACTGTAAATTGGATTTTTTTCTATTTATATTTCAGGTAGTTCATTGTTAGTACATAGAAACACAACTGATTTTTGAATGTTGATTTTGTATACTGCAATTTTATGAATTTGTTTATTAATTATAACAGTTTTTTGGTGTAGTCTTTAGGGTTTCTATATATAAGATCATGGTATCTGCAAACAATTTTACTTCCTTTCAAATTTGATGCCTTTTCTTTCTTTTTTTATTTTTGCTTAATTTTCTGGCTAGATATACAGTATTATGTTGAATAGAAGTGGCAGAGGTGGACACCTTTGTCTTGTTCCTAATCTTAAAGGAAAAGCCTTCAACTTGCCAACAGTGAGTATGATATTAGCTGTAGGTTTGTCATATATGGCCTTTATTAGGTTGAAGTACATTTTGTCTGTGTATGACTTATTGGGAGGGATTTTTTCTAATCATGAAAGGATGTTGAATTTTGTCAAAGACTTTTCCTACATCTACTGAGATGATCATGTGATTTTTATTCTTAATTTTGTTGTGTAGTGTGTCACATTTACTGATTTGTGCATGTTGACCTATTCTTGCATCCCAAGGATAAATCCCACTTGATCATGGTGTATAATCCTCTTAATGTACTGTTGAATGCAATTTGCTAATATTTTGTCAAGTGTTTTTGCTTCTATATTTATCAAGAATATTAACCTGTAATTTTCTTTTCTTGTAGTGTCCTTGTCTGGCTTTGGTATTAGGGTAGTGCTGGCCTCATAAAATGAGTTTGGAAATGTTCCCTCTTTTTCAATTATGTGAAAGAGTTTGAGAAAGATTGGTATTAATTTTTCCTTTGATGTTTGGTAGAGTCCACCGATGAAGACATCTGATCCTGGACTATTTTTTTGGGAGATTTTTTTTGGGGGGAGAGATTTTTATTATTGATTCAATCTCATTACTATTTATTGATCTGTTCAAGTTTTTTATTTCTTCATGATTCAGTCTTGGTAGAGCGTATGTTTCTAGGAATTTATCCATTTCTTCTAGGTTATCCAATTTGCTGACATATAACTGTTCATAGTAGTTTTTGTGATCCTTTGTATTTCTGTGGTATTATGTGTAACCTTTAGTTAGATTAACTAAGAAAAAATCGGTGAAAACACAAATAAAATCAGATTTTTTTTTCTTGTTTAATCTTGAGTTATTGCCTACTGTCAGTTTTTCAGAATTTTTGCCAGGGTATACTCATAAGTCTCAGGCTTGGTAACTAATCTGTCTTCTATAGAACTTTTTCTTTTATAATTTTATTCTTTTTTAAAAGTTCTATTTGGAAAACCAGTGATTCAGTTCCTTGCAATGTGAATAAACTCTGTTTCTTTTGTCTCCAGGTGAACTTTAATTTACTTAATTTTTAAAATTCCTTTCCAATTTGTCATTATTTTTATCAATTCCACTTTCATTCTTTCTCAAAATTAATTTCTTATCAATTATAGTATCTCTTTCATAGAGGAATATATTTGCATGTGTTCCAATGGACTGAATAAATACTTTATAGAATAATTTTATTTCCTTTTGGTTAAAATTTTCAGAAATATGTATATATTTGGAATGTTTAGTATAATGTTCCTTTTCTATTATACTACAAAAACTTTTACAAGGCTTTGCAGTTTTTAGATACAGAAAGATATGTCCAGAAAAATAAGCTCTACTGTTTGTTCAACGTAAGTGTGACTTTAGACCCTCTTGCTGTGTCCTTGTGCTACAAAGTTTTGGGGTTTTTTGTTTTTTTTTGTTTTTTTATTTGTTTGTTTTTTAAAGATTTTATTTATTTGACAGAGAGAGACACAGCAAGAGAGGGAACACAAGCAGGGGGAGTGGGAGAGGGAGAAGTAGGCTTCCTGCCGAGCAGGGAGCCTGATGTGGGGCTTTATCCCAGGACCCTGGGATCATGACCTGAGACAAAGACAGACGCTTAACGACTGAGCCACCTACGTGCACAGAAAGTTTTGTTTTGTTTTGGTCTTTTTTTTCTTTTAGAACTGCAGCTGGTGGATGGACAAGTATATGTCTCACTTCAATGTCTAATCCCTATCATGGATTTTTCTAGGTAGTTCTACATTGAGGTGGAATTATTTCCTTTGCTAAATATAGAGTTCCTTGTTTATGTCCTAACTTCAGATAGAACAGCAGTTCTTCATGTAAATGTTGTATGTAAAGAACATAACTAATATAGATGTTTTTGATAATAGTGTATTTCGCAGCTCTTCTCATTTGAGTAAATAGCAGTTGCTTATGCCAACAATCTGGGAGTTGTCGTTAATTCTCTCTACTTCACACTCAATCTACTTTCCTCTTCATTTATTCTGCCAGTGCTTTCTTGGCCTTCTTTCTGTTTCTTGACCTGGCTAAGGCCATTCTTTACAACCTTAACGATGGAATGCTAATGTCTTGCCACAAAAGGTTTTAAGAAATGTAGTTAAGATATCACAAACAGAAAAATCTAAAAGACAAGATTTGAGAAGAAATGTCACATGTTTATTATTTAATATCTATTAACTTACACAGTTATAAACAAGGGATAGTAATTAGCAGGCCAATTTACTGTTATCACATACAATAATTTCCAAACCAATGAAGGGATAAGACTGTGAAACCATATGGTATGTATATTATAAGGTAACCTGTTCCATTCTTTTGAGTTGCTATTACGGCTTTTGACACAGCTACAGGAAATAAAAAGGCTACTGGAATGCAGACCAGGAAAAAGTATTCCCACAAGGCTTTGCAAAATGAAATTTGCAATCCCTGAGTGGAAACAGATTTCTAAGAACTAAGCTTTTTATTCTCTATAGCTGAGGTGATTCTGAGATGATTCTGTTAAAAAATAAAATATATTTATGCATTTGACCACATTTTGTAGTTGTTTTTTTTAATATGTTAGAGAAAAAGAATATTTGCACAGAATTTTATAATGCAGTACCTAAAGTTTAGTTTGAAAAACAGTATCATGACAACATAATGTGGTGTTGGCACTTGAGATCGAAGTGTTTCATTATATTGTACTTAAAGTACACCATACTAGCTTTCTTCTCATCATAAAGGAGCAAAATTCTTAATTACTTGGTTATCTACTGCTGTGTAACAAACTACTTAATGGCTTAAAACAATAACCATTTTATTTGTGTATACTTCTGTGGGTCAGGAATTGAGAAATGACACAGCAGAGAAAGCATATCTTTGTTCCATGTGATTGCTGGAGTTAAAAGATCCAAGATGTCTTCTCTGGTCACGTGTCTTAACTTCAGCTAAGAAAGCTTGAGAAGCTTGGGCTGGTTGGAAAAGTTCCAATAGACCTAGAATCTCTGTGCTGGCTATCATGTGGGTTTCTTGGTTCAACTCTATGTAGTTTCAAGGTCTCCCCCTATCCACATGGGCTCTCTATGATCCATATTGTCTCTCCAACAGAGTGGCTGAAATTTAGGGTGAATGCAAAAGCAGATACTACAGTGCCTAAGGTTTAGGCCTAAAACTAGCACAGTGTCACTTTCACTGCATTTTATTGGTTAAAGCAATAGAAAAATCATAGGGAACTTCATAAGGGTATGAATATCAGGGAGTATGATTTTTTTTTTTTTAAATCATCAAAGTAATAGTCTTTCAAAATTTACTCTCTAGGGGGTGCCTGGGTGGCTCAGTTGGTTGGGCGTCTGCCTTTGGTTCAGGTCATGATCCTGGGGTCCTGGGATCAAACCCCTTGTCTGCCTCCCTGTTCAGCAGGGAGTCTGCTTCTGCCTCTGCCCCTCCCCCCGCTCGTGCTCTCTCTCTGAAATAAATAAATAAAATCTTAAGAAAAATTTACCCTCTTGACCCAATAACTCACAATCAACACACAACTAAAATATACTCTCCCAAGATGCCCAGAGACACATCCAATTATGACATCAGGCTCGGTCTTGTAATCCAAGATCTTGTCATGTAAAGCAGATGCAGGTGTGAATGAAAGATCTTTGACATAACTTCTCCTACTCAGAAGACCTGTGTGTTAAAGAGAAAACATATCTTTTCTCCATACTCCCAAAAGATAGTGACGAGTTTGGGATGGTAAAATTGTAATATTCCCTCCCATTTAAAAGATGGGTTAAATAAAGCTAAAATGATAAGTAGAATTAAGACTATAGTGGATGCTAATGGTGTCCCTTCGACACCTCTTTCACTGAGGTAGTGTCTATCTTCAACGTGCTATGAGTGTTGACTCACAGCTGTCTAACACTATCAGCTGACACATCTGAATGATACAGTATGTATCAGAACCGGTGGATCCCATTGTCGTGTGTTTTGGGGGAATTTGTACTTTCAGTCCTTACAATCAAAATTTTTATGGTTTAGTTTCAATTCCTAGAAGAGGGACACTTTTACCAGGAGACACAGTAAGAGTGTCACTGCACTTAGAACTATGGCTTCTACCTCTTGACTTTGATCTCCTGATGCCAGTAGAATGAAAGAAACAAAAAGGAATTATTATTGACAGGGGCCGTTAAACCTGATCATCATAGGAAGGTAGGACTGCTACAAGATATGGGGGAAAAGAGGAATACACTTGACACTTACATGATCCATTTGACATCTATTCCCACTTTTAATTGTTAATAGATGAGTAAAGCAATCATGATCTGATAAGTGTGTGGTGACCAGGGTCTCAGATCCCTCAGAAAGGAGGGGAGTCTGTGTAACTATAGTAGATGCTGTTATTGTCTCTCCCAGATCCTGCTTCCCTTTTGCTCCTTCTCCCATGAATTTCTTATTCTCAGGTTCTACTTTTAGGGTAAGCAAACTTAGAGGCAGACATATCTTGGGTTTAGTCCCAGTTTATCAGTTGTTGGTTAATTTTATATAATTTACTAGATCAACCTAACCCTGCTTTCTCCTCAATATCAGAATTAATTTTCTCATAAGGTTTTTGTAAAGATTAAGGAAGTTAATGAAAATAATTTTGCTGGCATCATGGTACAGTTGGAAGAATGGCAGACAGAATAGGTATTCAAAGGTTTCACCTAATATTATCATTGTATTTTTCTTCTCCCCTGGCATACCTTGAGCCATGACTTTTTGGGGGGTTACACATCAAACATTAATTTCACATAGAATTGTTTCTACAAGGAAATGTGCTAAATCTGATTATCTTTCTATACCCAACCCAAACACTAATCAACAAATGGAAACCATGGATGTATTCTTGGGAAATATAATTATATTGTTGTTACTGATATATGCCTCTGTCTCTTTCATCAGGCTATGAGCTTCTTTTGTGAAGAACCCTATATTATTGAGCATTTTTTAAATAATTTGTTTGAAATAAAATGTTTAATATATGTCATATTTAACTTTTATATTTTGATTTTCACATATATCTCTAGGCATATACTTCTATATGGATGGAAATTCTATAGATTAACTTACTTATTGAATTATATGATTATCTTTTACATTATTTTATCATAATTTTAGCTATCTGAGCTTGAATCAATCTGCCTAATATCTATGTCAAAGAAGACTCATATTTTTAAATCTCAACTGCTCATCATTTTCAAAACCTTGGCAGTAATGATTTGATGTGTGTCCTATATGAAACATTACTACTTAAGTAACTTTTGGACATAAATGGTTTTATATATAACTCTAAAATTGAGTTAAATATAAAAATGGAAATCTTTAGCTAAATAATAGAAATAGGACATTACTGTTCAGCTTTACCTACCACACGGCAGAATTTAGACAAGCTTATAGTAATTAATTTAGGCTCTTCTCTCACAATCCAGCTTAACGAAAAATTTTTTTTTGAAAGAAATCTTGCAGTTACATTATGCTGAGTGAATCACAAGCTATTAAAATTGCCTACTAGAAATACAGTAGTTTATATAGAATAGTCAGTTTTTCCCAGTGTCTAAGCCAATTCTTGGGAGTGTCATTAGATTCTTTTGGAAGCTGTAGTAGACTTAATATTAAATCATCACTTCACTGCAGCAAATGGTATTTACTGTGGCAATTTTTAAAAATTACATTAAAAAGTCTCATATCATTAACTTGTAAAAAAATTGCATATAAACCAGAAGAAATTGCTCGGTGGTTAATATTTACTGAATATATATAATGCACAGTGTTATATAAAATACGTGGTATTTGTTTATAATTTATTTGGTGAATAAATACATATGAATACAACTAAACAAAAAAAAAATATATATATATATATAATTTAAAGAGAATGGTATATTCAAAATAAGATTGGATGAGTTTTTAGAAAGCATTTGGAATCTTACAAATGGAAAAGAAAAAGATGAATTCAGTAGAAAATGGGCCAAGTATATGAACAGGTTATACAGAATATAGTAAAAGGGTAACAAAAAGAAACATGTTTCAATTGTTAGTGAAATGTAAATTAGAATAAAGTAACACAACATTTTTGCATGTTGGTTTTGTAAAAATTGAAATTAAAAGGACAAATAATCCTTATAACTAGATAATTTTTAGAAAAATGGGTACTTTCATACATGCTGATGGTAATATGAATCGCTTTGTTCTTTGGGAAAGTAAATTGGCAATAACTATTAAAATTAAAATCGTTGGACTTCTACTCCCAGATGATAATTGGTACAGGACTAGATCCCAACCATAAACTAAAAACTAAACAATATATTAAGCCACTATTTATAAACATTGTGAAACAGTCAACCTAATACTTGGATCCCTTTGAAGAAGGGCAACCACACAGGCTATGTACATATGATTTCTGTCTAGAAGCAGTTTTTTTAGACTATGATACAAAGAAGTAGAGCCCATGTAGAGCACAGAGGTCTTACTGGGCTCACAGATTGTATTACAGAGCTTCTGAGCAGCTGTAATTAGTGGGGTAGAAAGGAGAGATTTGCAAAAAGAACCTCCAAAAATCTGCCCCATGTGTTTAGCTGAATACTGTACACAGACATTGTGATGACAGAGATGTTGGAATTAAAAGACAAGGACCTTAAGTTGTCTAGAGGGAAGGGGGGTGGGAGGATGGGTTAGCCTGGTGATGGGTATTAAAGAGGGCACGTTCTGCATGGAGCACTGGGTGTTATATGCAAACAATGAATCATGGAACACTACATCAAAAACTAATGATGTAATGTATGGTGGTTAACATAACATAAAAAAAAAAACTTGCCAACTTGCAGGGTCAAAAAAAAAAAAAGACAAGACCTTAAAACAACTATTAAAAATATGCTTATGGATTTAAAAGAAAGGTGGATGTATTGAGTGGAAAAATATGGAGTATCAGTAAAGAAATGGAATCTGAAAAAAAAAAACAAAAGGAAATTTGGGAACTGAAAAATAGTAGTATCTGAAATGTAAAAACACGGATGGGTTAAAAACCTGTTGGACTTCTCAAAAAACAAAAACAGTGACTTTGAAGATAATGCAATAGAAAGTGACCAAAGTAAAGTTTGATAAGAACAAAAAAATAGACTTTAAAATATGTAAATCCTCAATGGCCTGACACAATATCAGGTGGTCTAAGTTATGGACAGTTGGAATTCCTGAAGAAGAGATAGAAATGATCTAGAGTAGGTATCAATTACTTATAACAAGAAGACTTATCTGGAGATTTGATTGTATAGTTATTTATCTTCTAGAAAAATAGAGAGATAAAATGTTTCTTAGCTGTGTATAAAACAAAATAGTTTGTGAAACCAGATTCCACTTTCACATATACCAGGAACTCTGATCATACAAAATACTTAACAATTTTAAAACACCTTATACATTTTATTTCTTTGTACCATTACATTTGTTTCCCTTGTCTTCTCTGAGAAACTTATTTACATTTCAAGACACAGTTCTAAATTTTGAGAACAAGTAATATTTGGTGAATCAGCATGTTTTTATCAATTGAATTATTGAAATAAAATTTGTTGAAAATATATTTATAGGGGCGCCTAAGTGGCTCAGTTGGTTAAGTTTCCGACTCTTGGTTTCAGCTCAGGTCATGATCTCGGGGGTCCTGGGATTGAGCCCCACACCAGGCTCCCCGCTCAATAGGGAGTCTGCTTGTCTCCCTTTCTCTCTGCCCTCCCCCATCTCGTGCTCTCTCACCCTCTAAAATAAATAAATCTGTCTTTATTTTTTTTTTTATTTTTATTTTTTTTAAGATTTTATTTATTTATTCATGAGAGACAGAGAGAGAGAGAGAGGCAGAGGGAGAAGCAGGCTCCCAAGGAGCAGGGAGCCCGATATGGGACTCGATCCCAGGACCCTGGGATCATGACCTGAGCCGAAGGCAGACGCTTAACCATCTGAGCCACCCAGGCGCCCAATAAATCTGTCTTTAAAAAATATATGATTACAACTGTCCATAGAGATCAATAATAATAAACAATCAGTAATTTGGTAGATGAAACAATTGCAGATGGTCATTGACATAGGATCTTTGGGAAGGTTAAAAAAACGGCTGTAGTGAGGTGGGGAAGAGCCATGGGCCCTCTGGAGGTAATTAGCTCTAAATTTTTAAATCCAGCATACCTGCATATTTACTTGCTTTACTAAGGGTTAATTATTCAATTGGTCAGAACGGGGAAAGAGAAACAGAAAATGATAAAGCTAAATTTAAGAAACAGACCCCAGCCTAAAACTCTCCTTTCCATAAAAACAAAACAAAACAAACACACACACAAAAAAAACTGTGGTAAACCCACTCAAGAAATGCCAACATATATCTAAGTAGGAACTCCTTTTAAAAATGTTGCTTCAAGTCTTAAAATCATTTGGTAACACTGAGTTTATCCAGTCTTTTAGGAGAAAAATTTTTTGGAATCTCGTAGAATTAATGCATTATGACATGTGACATTCCTCCCCATTCTGCAAAATTCAAAATACTGACAACAAGAAGGGAAACTAAGTCCAATTTTAAGAGTCTCAAAACCATATATTCAAATAAATGAATTTATGAATTCAACTGTCAGTTCAACTCTCTCAATTGCTGCTTTTAGCTTGTCTGGGAGTATGTTAACTGTGCTGTTTATTTTCATGTGAAGGACAAGCTAAATATTCAAACTACTATCATTTCCCAGAAAAAAAAAAAAAGAATATGAAGTGGTGAATAATGAATAAGAGTCTAAATGCAGTAAACCTTAGGACAGAAACATTTGCGCTCCACAAATAAAGACGGTAAATGTGGTAGACTATGTATATATGGAACAACAGTTCTTTCAAAGTTTGCACACGTCCCTCTCTCTACTTTCATGAATAGTTTCATTCATTTCAGTGTGGCCTGTTTGTATGTGTGCATGTGTGTGTGAGTTCTGGAAGGCTAGTCTGTTCTACCCAAGTCCAGCTGCATGTAGCAAATGTTTTGAGATGTCTAAATTTGTATAATTCCATTCAGTACTTTGTAATGAAATAATTCAGCCCAATGTGTGAAAACAGGAATAGAGGAAAGAAAGCAAATAAATCATGATATGAATTCTATTCAAACTAAAATATAAAATAATAGAAGATGGCAAGTGTGAGAGACATATTAAGATTAATGTTTTAATCTCATTTTAATGAAAATTAAAATATCACACTTTAATACTTCAGACAAGAAGGGTCTATCAGGAAGTGAGCAGATAAACCAGATATTTCCCAGCTCACATATTCTACTATGAGACTAAAGCTTATGTTTAAACAACTTAATTTGTTTCTTCTTTACACTGTGATGCATTAGCCATCATATGAAGCTTTTAAATTATATTTTAATTTTTATGATTACATAAAAAAGAGCAAGCTATATGAAGGCTAGCATAAAAAATGAACAGGATAATTGTGTAATTTAATCTAAATAATAGGTTAGCTATTTAAGTTTTTGTTATTTTATTAGGTTTACATGACAATATTAAAAATTAAAATCTATAAGCAAACATTTTTTCTGAATTAAGTATCAGAATTTTGAAGCATAAATGGTTAGAACTAAGAAGTCCCCAATGTTATAGTCATGGCAGTGTGGTGGTCTTTGGGGAGGCACTCTTCGTGGTTGGAACTCAACTTTTCATTATAAATTGAAGTTACAGGACTATATGATTTCAAGATTTTTTCTTCTTTGCAATTTTTGTACTATGAATTTATTCGTATCATTTAAAGGGAAATACACAAAACATTTATTAAAAAATAAACTTTCAAAGGAAATGGTCAGTGTTCCAAATATTTGGTTCATTTAAATCATACATACAATATTTTAACCAGGTTTTTTTAATAAAATCTGAGAAATAACTTTATTCTTCCAATGTTCCAAATTATTCATTAGAGTTTCTGTCCTTTTGTCTGTGCTTAACTTGGAGGCTAATTTGAGCAAGCAGAAAAACAAAGTTAAACAGATAAGGCAAATTGGGAAATGTATATAGCATTAAAGTTTGATGCTCTCACAGATACTCTCTTTGAAATTTACACACTCATTATGTCTGTGTAGGTGTGGCTAGATATGTAGGTGCCAAACTTTCTGGAGAATATCTAAGATAAAACTTATTAAAACTCATTTAAAGGGAAGAGAAAATTTGGCCAGAGGAGATGCCTTCGTTTTTTTCTTTTTTTACTTGAACTTACAGTAAGAACTACATTTTATAGTAATGATATTGCATACATATGTTGTGTGTGTGTGTGTGTTTGAGTGTGTGCCTATCTCTTTATCTATTATGAAGTAGCTTATTCCATTAGCTCTAAATTTCACTTTTTAAAAAAGATTTATTTACTTATTTATTTGACAGAGTCTCAGAGAGCACACAAGCAAGCAGAAGAGCAGAGAGAGGGAGAGGGAGAAACAGTCTGCCCGCTGAACAGGGAGCCCAATGCGGGACTCGATCCCAAGACCCTGGGATCCTGACCTGAGCCGAAGGCAGACGCTTAACGACTGCACCACCCAGGCGCCCTTAAATTTCACTTTTTAAAAACATGTTATAACAGCTCTGAAATCAGGATATCCTTTACAGGATAAACCATTCAGCAATTGTGACATTGTTCTCTTTGCCAAAGAATGAATACCGAAGCTTCCAGATTGCATATCAGTGGTTCTGAGAAGCATCCTAGAGATAATAGTGGAGAATCCTTTACATAATGTTGCATGAACAATGGTCTTGAAGGCACAGAAGATGATGTTCATGTGGGAAAATAAAGACATCGATTACTCTCAGCTGAAACTAATTTAAAATATCAAGCCTTTGCAATCATATACAGTAAACCCTAGAATATAAATACAATATGTTTAATTCTTCAGGGAAGGTTTCTTTTATATGGCTGTCCAATAGGGCAGCTACTAGCCACATAATTACATGTATGGTTTCTGTTACATTGCTTTGGATGGTGCTGGTTTAGATGTTTGTATCACAAGAGTCAAGAGGCTCTGCTTTTCAATATGTCTGGCCCTTCCCTGAGATAAAAACCCTAGGTGAAAATCTGCTTTTTGTGAAGAAAAGTACAGGACAAATAATAGATTAATTACCTCAAAGCCATTATTCCCTCCTCCTGTTCACATATTGGTAGGTATCCAGTGCTAATGTGACATTAGCTACACAAAAAGCAGGCCCATGCTGAGTTGTTGCATGAAGGTAGAGTGAGCCTGGCACCTTGGAGAGCTGTGCTCAACTTACATTTGAAAGCTGATACTGGAAATTCATAATAAATTGGAGTAGGCAAATCAACAAATAGTAGGCAAATGGATAAAATTGCATATGTGGCGTGGGTCTTGGGATCTCCCTATTCTCATTTTATGCAATTGTTTAGAAATAAAATGGTATTCAAAATGAATATTTTATGGAACAGTTTTTACCTTAAAGAAGTATTGGTAAATAAATAGTACAGGCAAAATAATTTTTCCATATGATGCTGAAGTATTAAATTTTAGAAACTGTTTCAGAGCACAGAAAGAAATGAACTCCAGAAAAAAAGTGATAAAGGTAACTCCGTCAGAGGAAAAGTACACTTTATATGTTTTAGGAAAATTGTACCTTCAAAACTGGTACCCTGCAGTTTTTCCCAAATGCTTGTGTATCTTGCTGTATGTCTAATCAATGGTAAGAAACCCAAATTGAGCAGTATAGACCCACCGTTAAAATAAATGGACTTAAAAAATAAATAAATAAATAAATGGACTTAAAGTGACCTAGTTGCTAATTTTTTTTTCCAGTTTATCATAATCATGGAATATAATAAAACTATGTAAAAAGCACCAACAGAGTAAAGAGAAACAGCTCCACATATTTCCTGCTCCCTTTTGCAAAATCAATAGTTTTGTTCCATGATGATTTAAATGCTATGTTTAATTTTGATAATTATTTTGATACAACTTTGGAGCAACATCATTTTTTTTTTTTCTGAGGTGCATGGAAGTTCCTAAAATCAAATTAGCTTAGTGGAGTTCTTGCATTCATGAGGGGAATCACTCATACCATGATGTATTTCTCTATTTTACATCTACTCTGTAAAACTCTCCTTCACAGAAACTGTAAAGCCTCCTCCTTTCCTTATCACTGAAATAGCAAAATCTTCTCTCCTTAGAAATGTCAACTTCCCTATCTCAGATAAATATGTAATACATCCAGAAGAAAATATATTATTTGGGCAAAATGAAAAACCGTTCTAATTTTTTTTTTTATCTAATGAACTTTTGCATACCTCTTGCCAACTTAAATTTCTTTGGCAAGTTATTTAAATATTTTTTCTTAAGAGAAAACATTCAATTTTATGACTCTACTGATGCAAAATTATATTCACACTCCAGAGAAAGGAGTGTACTTTTAAAGAGCTCAGTAAGTCTAAAACCTAATAGAAACACTTGGATATTTCCTACCATATGCTTACACTACAAGAACAATTTTAATGGATGATGATAAATCAAACTATAGTAGTTATTTGCTGAGATAATGTGCACTTTTAAAATGTGGAAAGTTACTGGGGCGCCTGGGTGGCTCAGTCATTAAGCGTCTGCCTTGGGCTCAGGTCATGATCTCAGGGTCCTGGGATGGAGCCCCGCATGGGGCTCCCTGCTTGGCGGGAAGCCTGCTTCTCCCTCTCCCACTCCCCCTGCTTGTGTTCCCTCTCTCGCTGTGTCTCTCTCTGTCAAATAAATAAAATCTTTAAAAAAAAATATGGAAAGTTACTTAACTTATGGTAGAATCTATCATTTACATATTGCCTAATATTTTTCATTATCTAAATAAAATAGTTATTCCCCTCATTTGCCTTTTGCAGGACAGAATTCTCATTTTATAGGTGAAAAGCTAAAACCTGGATAAGAGCTCATCCCAAATTAAACAGTGGCTTATAGCATAATTGGGAATATAACAGACTACTCTACTTTTTTGTTGAGATTTTCCAGTATACACTACAAAATGATGTCTTATGTATTTTTGTACGATATGAATAGAAAAAAAACAAAACTAAACTAAATAGGGGCGCCTGGGTGGCTCATTCAGTTAAGCAACTGACTTTGATTTTGGCTCAGGTCATGATCTCAAGTGGTGAGCCCAACCCTGTGCTGGGCTCCATGCTCAATGTGGAGTTTGATCCAGATTTTCTCGCTCCTTCTGCCCCTCACCTCCATGCTGTCTCTCTCTCTCTCAAGTAAATAAATCTTTTTTTAAAAAAACTAAATAATCAGCTATAATTAGATAATTATTTGACTGAATATGATAGGCTATTTAGTTTACTACCTAGAAATTAATTTGGGTAGCCAACACTCTGAGCATACAAATATTCATAACTATTAGTAATTATAGAATTGTGAAATCTGCAGAAGATAGCTTCTTAACAGTAACCTGAGTTTATCACAATAAAATTGAAACCTATCAGAATTAGATTGCAAGTGGACATGTACTGAAAGTGAAATATCATTTGTTGATGTTATGAACTGGTTAAAATTCTAAAGCCATTTTTAGAAAATTGGAGTATTAAACTACAGAAAATTTAATTTCAAGTAAGATAAGCAATAGAAAATTATTTTCATAGCTAATAACTATATGACTTTTTATTATCCACTAAGGCCATTTATATAATTATTGGGAAAGGCAATGCCAAGGCTTTCCTCAAAGATCTCAGTTACTTAAAAATGTACACGGATTGAAGTAATCTCTTCAGCTCTCATTTCATTTTTCCCAATTTATCAAGGACCAGTTTTATCAAAAAAAGAAAAGGAAAGCAATTCTAGTTATTCTCTAATCAGAATTAGAATAAGAAGGTATATTAGAAAAGCTGCATGTCTTAATTCATTCTTATCTCATAACATAGCTGTGTGACTTAAAGGATAAAAGTGAAGTCAAGGAGATGAGCATGATCCCTCGTGCATAGTTAAATGTTTAATAACCATTTACTTCTTCTCTCGTTACTTCATTCAATAGCCGATAATAGTTAATAATAATTTACTATTCCAGGTAGTGTGTTAGAATTTAGATGATATAGTGTAAATGCCAAGATGCCAAGATCTCAAATAATTTTTTTTTTCTTCAAAAACTATACTTTGGAATCCCAGAATAGTGCCTGGTATATGGTAGGAGCTCAATGAATGCAGAAGGTATGAAAGAATGTTTGCAGTATGACTGCCATACTAAATGAGATAATCTACTTAAAATGCTTAGAAGGGTGCCTGGACATAGTATAAATACTTTATAATTGTTAGCAATTTTGATTTTTTTCTCACTTTTATTCTCCTTTGCAAATGGTCCCTTTTAATGTTTTCCTCTGAGTAGGTTCTATTTACTGCTTAGCTTCTGTTTATTCATAATTTCTCTCCTGGCCTGCCATAACCCCTCTTGTCTCCTGAACCCATGTGTGCATTCTTGAAGTCCTAACTCCTGTAGTGATTTATGTTTATCCATGTATATTTTGCAATTCAGATTCCTGAAAAGAGACTATAACTGGGTAGGCTGTTTGGTCAAAACCTCTCCATTGTAGGCCATCTCAAGGCTGAGTGTCTTTAAGACAGATGCCCATTCTTGTCTAATCAACAAAATTCAGGGAAGTGTGTGGGCTGTGCGCTATAGAATATTCTGTCTCTGTCCTTGGTTGTGATTTTCTCTGTGTCAGCTACAGTCTATGGCATGTGAGTGGTAGTAGAAATAGTCCCTTGAAAACTCTGAGTTTATATGATCCTTATAGCCCCAGAGAACTCACAGCTAGCAGTACTAGTGAAAGAAAGCCTTTTTTCTTGTATTGGCAGCTGAAATCTCAGGGAGAGTTTGATTGAACAGCCTTGAGTCCCTGCCCATTCCTGAATCAATGAGTAATTGAGGCTGGAGTGGAGGAAGGGATAGAGTACCATAATTGTAAAGATCTGGACCTTGTACTCAACTCTTGAGCCAGGAGATTGGATCAGATCTACTTAAACCATGTAGACTGGAATGGAATAGGAACTGTCCTTCAGAAAGCAACTGGCAAGATTAATACCTTAGTAAATTTCACATAGAAAAGCATACTCTTTTTAGAGAAATACAGTTTGTCACACTTTAAAACATAATCTTACTGACATTTGGGTTTCTACTCTTTGATATAGTTTACAAAATATTTTTTCAATAATTTTTCTTTTTTTTTAAATAATATTTATTTATTTGAAAGAGAGACAGCAAGAATGAGAGACGGACACAAGTAGGGGGAGTGAGAGAGGGAGAAGCAGGCTTCCCGCTGAGCAGAGAGCCTGATGCAGGGCTAGATCCCAGGACCCTGGGATCATGACCTAAGCCGAAGGCAGACGCTTAACGACTGAGCTACCCAGCACCCCTCAATTATTTTTTCATACCAAACAATCTTCCCAAGGTAATTTAAATTCAGTGGACTTTTAGAGAAAACGTACTAAATGACAGAAACTTTACTGCTCATGTTGTAAGAGATGCAGAAATGATCAATATATAAACCCTGACTTCAAGTAGTTTACAGACTAAAGGGAAATACAGAATAACAAGATAAATTCAATACAGTGTGATGAATTCAATGAAGGAGGTCTATTTACATTTGGGGAGGGTGATGGTGCCATGCAATGCAGGAAAGCGATACAGAGACAAATCTCTCTGGTAGGTGGGAGCACTGGGATGGGGTCTGGGAAGGGTTCATGACAAAAAGAACCCACAAGCTGGGTAGCACTTGAAGGATAAATAGGGGGTGGTTAAGGAAAAAAAAGGAATCCAGATGGATTTCTTTTATTCTCATTTTTTTAAAATTTAAGTTTGAATACTTATATTTCAAGATGAGAACAACAAAATATTTGAATGGAAGACATCAATATTATAGGACATATATGTAAAAATATAAGTAAATATAAGTAAATATTAAAAATGGGTGTTTTTGAGTTGGTTTTCTCTTCACCAAAATTCTCAATATAAATTACTGTAATTACAGAAAACATGTTTTTTTTTTCTTCTGGCGCAAAAATAATTTAAAAGAAAGCTTAAGGATATATAAAAAGATTGGGAGAAATGCAATACTTTAATTTTTTGCAGTTTGGCCTTTCTAGAAAACCAAGCTAAATTCAGTCCTTTTGAACAAAGTAACCACAACAGCATACTCAAGAAACTGTCTACATACTGACGATTATATTTGATCCTCTTGATCTTCTTTATAAAAGGTAGTACACCGCATTGTAAACCACTTTCATTTGTTTATCTACTCAAGATAGAGCTACATAGGGCTACCATATTGCACTCCTTCCATGTTAAAGGCTTTTTTTTAGGTGTTGTGATTTTTATAAAGACGTATACGACATGTTTTGTGGCCCCAGAAGTTTACAATATAGAAGATAAAATAATTGTTATAGGAAGCAGAATATGTTGGGTGGCGCAGGCGGCAAGTTTTGGGAGTTCGAAGGCGAGAAAGCGCATCTTTGACTTCAAGAACGTGCAGCCTTCCTAGCAAATGTGGAATTGAAGTCTGACCTAAATTGTTGACTTCCTTTTTTAAATAATACCTGTTATAGAAATAAATATATTTTTGGAATGATATAAGTAAAAGTAAAAAGACTCTAAGTTAAAGGACCATTCAAAATTTGTAATACAGTATTGTTCAAATAATTATAGTGTGGTAAAAGCTTCTAATATAGTAATTTGCTAAAATAATATTTGGTAACTTTTAGTTTTAAAATTATATTTCTATTTATGTATTATTTAAGAAATCTATTTATACCAATAGACCTGAAATTCTTCTAATACATTTTTGCTTTTTTTTTTTTTTGGGTCCAAACTACTTTGCTATACATTTTGGGCAGTTGGCCATAAACAGTCAAGAGACTGATCCTTTGAAATAAATATTGTCTCACCGTGTGGTTCTAGAATGAAAATGAGATTTGGATGAATAATTACTTAATCTGACCCATGAAAATATACAGGATCATGAACAAATGTTTGTTTTGTATACAAGGCTGGCTTCATGGATATAGGACCTGGGCAATTGAATAGGGCCCATGCTCAGAAAGGCCCCATGTTTGGTTTAATATTCTATTGTCTTTTTAATAATTTTGAACAAGGGATCTTGCCTTTTTATTTTGAACTGGTGCCCACAAATTACATAGTGGATCCGGCCTGTATCTTTATTAGTTTGGTCTCTAACACTGCATTGTATAATTGAAATTTGTTAAAAGATTAGGACTTAAATGTTCTCACACACACAGAAAAGGCAAATATGTGAGATGAAGGATGTGTTAATTAACTTGATGGTGGGATCTTTTTACAGTGTACAGTATACGTATATCAAATCATTACATTGTACATTTTAAATATCTTAAAATTTTATTTGTCAATTTTACTACAATGGAGCTGAAAAATTTTAGTCTCATTATATTGGTTCTTCATTGAATTGATAAAATAATAATATATATATTTTAAAACTCCATCATTCTGTCTTTATATTTTATTCTTTTTCTCCCCCTCCATATCTTAATCTATATGTGTATATGTATGAATGTATATCCCATACTAGATTGCTAGGCCATCAGCTTCTGAGGGCCAGGGTGATTGCTCAAAAGAGACGATCATCTTCAATAAAAATGAGAATAGACACACTGAAAGAAATGTTAGTGAACCTGTTTTTATTCATGAGATGATATATATATATAACGTGATTATTTAAGCAGCATATTTTCATGTT
Organism: Neomonachus schauinslandi; assembly: GCF_002201575.2. Lineage (NCBI taxonomy): Eukaryota > Metazoa > Chordata > Mammalia > Carnivora > Phocidae > Neomonachus > Neomonachus schauinslandi. Next base: position 85,750,542 of record NC_058406.1, on the reverse strand, counting down.
AGTTTCAGGCAGCTAATCATACATCTCAAGAAAATAACTGACGTCATGAGATTCTCTCAGGACATTCCTGAGGGGATTAATTTAAGCAATCCAAATAAGTCAAAGTAAAACCATCCCTCTTCAGCACATTTAATTACCCTACCAAAATTGATGATCTTCATGCCTTCATGATCTTTTGAACTTCAGTGATAGGAAAAAACCGTGGTGTTTACCATATGACCAAAACCTATTCCGACATCTGATTATGGTAAATGATACATCAATCTATTTTTTTCTTATGCCTACAGTCAGAATTTTTAAAAGTTACAATGTTTTCATCTCCTCTAACCCCTTTAGTGTGCTTTAGTTACAGCCATAACTATCTTATCTGACATTAAGATAATTTATACTTAACTCTTTTTCTCTCATTATTGTATAGATTAATCTTATTTTTTTAGTCAGAGACATATGAAATATTTAGTTGCAGGATCATAGCTTACACAAATGTGTGTGTGTGTGTGTATGTATGTGTGCAGTAGTTTTGCTGGTAGAAAAGACAAATAAGAGAAATAGAGAACAATTTGATCAGAATAAACAAGAATAGAAGAAAGAAAAAATGAAGGAAGGAAGGAGGGAGGGAGAGAAAGACTGACTTTACTGTTGAAGTTGTTAATCCCTATTCTTTCTTTTCTGATTAAAATATCCATTCATATCAAGATGATATTAATTAAATATAAGAAATTATAACGCATATCATCATAGTATAGGGCAATTATTTCTATAGTATTAACATATGAGACAACACAATCATATGATTGTGTAGGTCCCAGAAATTCACAGAGTCAATCTTACTATTGTTGTCTGCATTTTTAAAAAATAAATAAAATTTAATTTTTGAATGTTTCCATAAGATGTATGATTAAGGTCGCCTGGGTGGCTCAGTCGTTAAGCATCTGCTTTTGGCTCAGGTCATGGTCCCAGGGTCCTGGGATCGAGCCCCGCATGGGGCTCCCTGCTTCGCGGGAAGCCTGCTTCTCCCTCTCCCACTCCCCCTGCTTGTGTTCCTGCTCTTGCTATCTCACTCTGTCAAATAAATAAATAAAATCTTTAAAAAAGAGATATATGATTAAATTCTTACCTTTTTGTTAATAAGCATTCTAATAGGTGGAAAGTAATATCTCATAGTAGTTTTAATTTGCATTTCCCTGGTGATTAGTGATGTTGAGCACCTTTTCATTCGCCTGTTGGCCATTTGTATGTCTTCTCAGGAAAAATATCTATTCTGTTCTTCCTGTTTTTTAATTAGATTGCATGCTATTGAATTGTCTCAGGTTTTTTTTTAATATTTTGGATATTAACCCCTTTTCAGGTATATGATTTGCAAATATTTTCTCCCATTCCATAGGCCTTTTTATTTTGTTGATGGTTCCCTTTGTTGTGTAAAAACTTTTATTTTGATGTATCCCACTTGTTTATTTTGTTTTTGTTGCCTTTGCTTTTAGTGTCAAATCCAGAAAATCATTGCCAGGAATGATGTCAAGGAGATTATTTCCTATGTTTTCTTCTAGGAGATTTAAGTCTTCCAGTCTTACGGTCAAGTCTTAAGTCTATTTTGAGTTAATTTTTGTTCATGGTGTAAGATTGTGGACCGGTTTTATTCTTTTGCATGTGGATATCCAGTTTTCTCAATATCATTATTGAAGAGATTATCCTTTCCTCATTGTATATTCTTTGCTTTTTTGCCATAAATTAATTGACCATACAGGTTTGAATTTACTTCTGGGCTCTCTATTCTGTTTCATTTATCTCTGCATGTGTTTATGCCAGTACCATATATGTTTTTATTACTATAAGTTTTTAATATAGTTTGAAGTCAGGAAGTGTGATGCCTCCAGATTTTTTTTTTCCTCAAGATTGCTTTGGCTATTCGGGGTCTTTTGTTGTTCCATACAAACTTTAGGCAATATTTTTCACAGAAGTGAAAATGTTTTTGTTGATGTCTTTAATATTGGTCTATAAAATTAAAAATATTGACAGTTATCTTGAAGCCTATTAGTAAAGGAATGTTCATTTACACGAATTGAGCTGTTCAACTAGAGTTCTTAGTTACTTCTTTTTCTTTTTATAATTAACAAAAAGTACTTTTCCTTTCAGCCTCATGGCTCTTTTGGTTACAATTGCTCCAAATACAAAAGGTAACTCAATTTCTATTATTATAAAACAATATACAAAACAGGAAGCTTATTATCTCAAACTCAAAACTGGCACCTAACTCTACATTCCTTGGTTTGATTAAGAATCATCATATTTCTAATCACTTTAATTTTTGAAGTTACATTTTAGCTAAAATGTCTATATTCTATAACATATTCTTCGATTAAAAAAAGTACTATCAGAAGTATGATAAAAAAATTGAGGTCACTTTTTACATCTTGTTATGTTCTAAATAAGTGAGCAACAGAGGGAACAACCTTCAGGAAGTCAGAGGATGAAAAATTTCAAATGTCAAGAATTGACACTTGAAATGAAGTAATGTGATTTAAATCAGTGAATAAGTTATCAAGGTTTGTGGGATTTTGTTTTGGAGGGGAAAGTGGAGATGATGTATTGAGCAGGAAGATTGCCTTTAGGTAAGCAGGCAGATCCCTCCTCGTAAAATATTGAATTTGGAGTTATTCTCTGGACATTGGGAACAATTGAAGTTTTTTGAGCAAGGACTCTACACTATATAAATTGCAGATTTCCAAGCATTAATTTATTAGTGCTTTATAGGGTATACTGAAGAGAAGGAAAACTTGAGACAGAAAAGCTTGATAAGATAATGAACAAATCCTGAAGTGATTTGGAAGAAGGGATTTGTCAGAGACTTTGGTCATTGGTGGGAAGTTGGGGGAGATGAGAATAAAGTTACAGGAAGAAGTCTCTAAAGTTCTAGAAACTGGTTCCTTGAGAAATCATGCTATGAGTAGTAAAAAATAAAGAACAAAAAGCCTTTGAGATGCTATGCCTTTGACCTGCTCTGTTTGAAAACTTTTTTAAAGCCACACACTGAGCAGCTTCCATAGTATGCTTTATGTATTTACAGACTACTGCACACTGTTGTGACAATTCACTTTGAAGTTACTCTCAGTGGTGTATGGCTTGATGAAGGAATGTCCTGTAATCTTTCTGAGCAGGTCTAGGATATGGTAAAGTGAAGAGGAATCATGGGGTATAGGCCTGACCAGGTCTTCAAAAGATCTTTTCTCTCCCTGTTAAAAAGTGTTCATTCTTAGTTGCCACTCTCTTAGAAAAAATTGTGACCCTCAGGGGTTTTATTTGGAACAACATGAATGGTTTTACTTTCAATAGTCACAAGGAAAATGACAGGTTATATTTAATTTTTTTATATATCTTTATTTACATAGACTTCATTGATATCCCTGCTTGCTGTATAATTTGATTTATTTTGGGACATCAGAAAGAATCCATTGAAGTTGCAAAGGCAACTGCCTACTTGGGCAGCAAAACATGTAGCACAGAACAGAATAGTAAATAAAACTCAGTTAAAAAAACACAGAGTACTTTAAAAGGCAATTATGAGTACTTTTATAAAAGTATACCTCATTCAAATACAAAAATATTAGTTGAAGAATAAGCAAGTCAGTGTTTGAGAACATGTTGCCCCTCATATTCATAAAAGACTTACAAAATGTGCAATGGATTCAAGTTTCTCAAATTTTCTGATGATGAATACAGAAATGTGTGGATATGGGGTGAATCATATAAATTATTTTAAAATATAACTATAGAATTTAGAAATAGAATATGACCTTTTGTTTTGCTTTCTTAATTCAATATTTTAAATAGTAAGGTTTTCTTTTTAAAATTTTTTTTAAGATTTATTTTTTTAAGTAATCTCTACACCCAACGTGGGGCTTGAACTCACAACCCCAAGATCAAGAATCACATGCTCCATCGACTGAGCCAGCCAGGCACCCCAATAATGTTTTCTTTTAATGTTAGGTCTGTGGCATAAAGCTTATTAAATAGAACAGATGAATTCAAATTCTGGTTCTACCATATACAGACCATCTCTAAGCCTCAGGTTGCTCATCCAAAGAATGAGGGTAGTAATAGTAATAAGGATGTCTGTTTAATATAACAGAGGGGCACCTGGGTGGCTCATTTGATTAAGCGTCTGCCTTCAGCTCAGGTCATGATCTCAGGGTCCTGGATTGAGCCCGGCATCAGGCTCCCTGCTGGGGGGGAGCCTGTTTCTCCCTCTCCCTCTGCTGCTCCCCCTGCTTGTGCTCACTTGCTCCCTCTCTCTCTCCGTCGCTCTCTGTCAAAAAAAAAAAAATATATATATATATATATATATATAACAGTTAGAACTTGGATTCTGGATCTTGGATTCCAATTCTGGTATTACACTTTTTACATGTGTGACCATAGGGAAGTTACTTAACCTGTCTGTGCTATAGTTATCTAAGCTATAAAATGAAAGTAATAATAATAGTACCTACTTCGTAGAGTTGTGAAGCTTAATGCCTTAGTATGTGTAAAAAACTCTTAGACAAAGGTTTAGCATATAGAAAGTGCTATGTGTATTACTACTATAATGTATCTGCTGCTATTTCTCTGAGAATTATATAAGATAAATAGTATAAAAACCATCAACTCTGCCTGGAATATTCTAAATGACTAATAATTAATAGTCATTTTTAAAAATAGAATTAAGTGTATCTAATAATTTAATAAAGAGAAATTATTGTCATTACTGATTAACATAAATCATCAATTATTTACTTGAAATGACTTTTATTATTTCTATAAACATTCTTCAATTTTGACAATGATTAAAGACTGCTTTTTACTGTTTTCCAAAGAAATTCTAATAAAAAATGAATCTATAACTAGTGATGTGATAAATTCATGGTTTATTATACCCCATCTCTATGGCTATTTTGTGCTTACACATTCAGTTTTAAAAGAAAACAAGAGTATTTTCCTCCATAGATTTGATGAAAATAATTTTCAGATAAAAATATCCAAATGAAAACACTTAAATCCTCAATTTTATTTCATCTTTCTTAACCAAGTTACATGTAGTAGTAGTATAAGTAATAATAATTTAAACCAAAGATAATAATAAAAATAAAAGCAATGTAATAATATTCCTCTTAAAAACAAAGAGAATTACCTGTCAGATTTCAATTTAATTCTACACAGCCATGAGGTGACTAATATATCTTTAAATGTCTTGTTAGTTAATCCAAGGGATGCAAAATAAGTAACACAGCCTAAAAATTTAAGCAGCTTAGAATGAGAAAAATATACAAAAAAATATAGGAGATGAGACAATGTAAATTCAGTAACAGTTCAGTGGGGATCACAGAGGAAAATATTCCATACAGTTGAGGATGGGAGGGAAAAAGGAAATAGCACTGAGACAATATTTGAAGGACTGCTAGAATTTTGACAGATCGAGATAGAGAAGGAGTGATTTTACGTTAGTGATTGAAGGCATCTTTGGGTATAGCAAACAATCTAATGTGCTTAGATATTAAGGTACACTTTTTAAGCCTGTGGTAGATATTGATGGAAATATAGGTTAAATTGTTTTTAAAGTCTAACACAAGGGTAAGACATTTGTTCTCAATTTTATAGGTATTTTCATTTTCCTTCTCATGCTTTAAAACTCTTTAGAACTCGGGCGCCTGGGTGGCTCAGTTGGTTAAGCAATTGCCCTCGGCTCAGGTCATGATCCTGGAGTCCCTGGATCGAGTCCCGCATCGGGCTCCCTACTCAGTGGGGAGTCTGCTCTTCCCTCTGACCCTCCCCCCTCTCATGTGCTCTCTCTCATTCTCTCTCTCTCAAATAAATAAAATCTTAAAAAAAAAAAACTCTTTAGAACTCTAACTCTGCTCCCTGAAACTTTGAAATTATTCCTTCACTCTTTTAAATTAAATTTTTATTTTAATCAAAGTTATATACTTAACATGGTTTAATAAGTCAAATTGTAGTGAAAGGCTTATAATGATGAGTAGTTCTGTTCTATCCACTGCCTAACCCCAAGTCCCACTCTACAAAAACAATTTTTAACTTCTAGTTTTTGAGACTAGACCTCTTAATTTTAAACAAATATACTTTAGTGCCATTTCTTAATTTAAAAGTTTTTAAACTTTACAGTTTTCCCATTGTGAAGTTGAGTATTTAACTCGCCAACACATGCTGATAATCTGTCCAAAACACATTCACTCTCCCTTACCCTCTCTCTTTTTCCTTTTCTCTTTCCCTCCCTCTCTCACTCACACCCACACACATGCACACACTTCCTCTCTACTATACTCTCAGTATAATTTATTCAAAGTTTTGTTTAAATAAGTGCTCAGTGTTTACATGCCTATGAATATGCAAATATTATTTAAGCTGAATCACACAGTGATCCATGGTGACATTTCTGTTCTTGAATAACTTTTATTTTTTTAGAATTTATAAATACTTAAGCATTTGCTTAAGTTTCAATTTACTAGCTAGTGATTTTCTTCCAAATCTGAAAGAATTACAACACATCACCAAATGGTCAACCACATCAAATAATCTATCACTGCATCTATCTTCATATCTTTCTATCTACCTATATTCTTTCTTGCTATCTATCTATCACCTCTTTGTCTTTAGTCTACAATGTCAGTGCTCCTGGATACCCCAGCCTTTCTTTTCTACCAGGATTGATTGATTTCTAAAAACTCTGCACTAATGTGTTAGAAGTCCCTTCATCATTATTCTGACAATCTTATATATCCTTCTTCTATGATAAAGTTCCATTTCCTTGATCACTTTACTGCTGTTGTCTTTGCTTTTTCATTCTATCTGCCTTCACATTAAAAACAACCTTTATTCCTATAAAAGAATTTTAGTAGGTTTTTGTGAGGAAGAGCAATTATATTCCTGTTTAAGTGAAAACCTCTCTTAATTATAACAGATGATCTAATTCACAGAGACAAGGGATGATATTACGCTTAAATTTTATCGACTAATCACCTCCATGCCTTAAGTCTTGTTTGTATTGTTACCAAATCATTTTTCTATTCAGATTTGGAAGTTGGCTAATTGCCACCCTGATTCCTTGCCTTCCCACATCTAGATACTACTCTTGTCCTTCCTTCACAGTAATGCTCACTGAAAATTTGTCTACCTTTGCTGGCACTTGTCTCCTGAACTCTCCTTCCACAGTTCATGGAAGTCAGGTTTTTAGCTCTACTACCTCCTTGAAATGGTTTGTGTTCAAGTTACTGATGGCCCAAAAGGAGACATTTTTAAACATTTTGTTTTTTCCCATCTATAATATCTTCAATTCATTAAACTTTCTTAGTATCCTTTTTTTAAAGTTTCTCTCCTTGTGTTGCTTCAGTGGCACTTTTACATTTTATCTTATGGGCAGCCTACATAGGGGCTGTATGTTTTAATCAGAAGTTTATGTAATGTCATTAGGTTAAACAAAACAAAAGGATTGTTTAGTTAGTTCATTCTTTCGTTAAAGGGTGTTGGACAAAGATAGCCTTATGCATCCATTTCCTCAGTTGAATATGATCAAAGTCCATGGGAAAACTCTCCAGACAATCCTTATTCAGTTTGCTTTCCAAACTCTCCCTTTTATTGATTTTTGACTGTAAATGCTCTTCTGATTAATTAGATCTTTCTTCAAATATGTTATTAAAACTTTAGAAATGTTAAAAAAAAAACTTTAGAAATGTTAATAGACTTTATATGAGTGAACCATTTTGTTTGTTAAGTGAATTTGGTTATCCCTGTTCTTAGGGATTACAAGATGATGTTAACATTTAATTTTCATAGGGCAATCTTACTTCCTTTATTTTGTAGTTCTTGGTGGGATGCTTCAAATTTATGCCTATGTGCGACCACACTAAATATTTCTCTGGCTCGGTAGAAATTTTTCTTTTGCCTCTCTCTTTCTTCTTTCCTCATTCCTTCTTTCCTTCCCTCCCTCCTGAATTCAGTGTGCAAGGCCCTATGATAGGAGCTGTTTTTGCATTCCCTTTTGCAGTTCTTGACCACAATGATAAAAGGCAAAACAATGGAAAATAAGGGAATATTGGCAAAAGTGTCTGTACTTGATTTCTATTATCTAAGCTATGAATCTTATTTTTGAGTACCCAACACACTTATGGGTCTTGAAAAAAGCCCACAAAATATCACCTCTAACTGATAGATCTCATATAAAGGCCAGAAATAGCTTGTGCCCTCAGAGTCTTATGAGCTCTGACATTTTGGAGTGAGCTGAATTCTAGCCTCTTACCCTTTGCTGTGTGGTAAAGCTGGTGTTCAGAAAGTTCAAATAAACTATTCAAATGAAATGGAATATTCCTAATAAATTACAAACTAGAGCCAAATCCTTGGGCGATTCTTGTTGAATCACCCATCATTTAATCAACCCCAACAACTCCAAACTTTCTATAGCATAGGAAATGTGTTTGTTGTTGATATTTTTGTTTTGTTATTAGCTTTGTTTGCTATTCAATGAGAGACTTATTTTGGATGTGAAAAAGAAAAAAAAAAAAAAAAAAGAAGAGCAATTGCCTCAATGCTCATTTTTCTCCAAAGCCTAAGTCAGAAAGACTGACCATATTCTGTTATCACATTGACCTTTGGTGGATGAAACTTATGATGGATTTGAGTGCATTTTTCACAGTAATTAGGTTTTAATCCTTTTTCTAGAAGACATATATACATCAAATTAAGAGTGCTCATGGCATTTACTTTCATATACTTTCTACATATCTGCATTGAGTTTACTACATATTTGATGAGTTATTTGAAAATTGCCTCACATTTTTCATAACTAAAAATCACTTCTCTCTTCTGTATAATTCTCAGGCATTTTACATGGTCCCCTATATGTTTTCCATGTAAGAAGGGGGGCTTGCCTCTTCTAATTATTCTGCTTCTTGGGCTGGAGATTTGTACATTAAATTGTTAGTTACTAAATATTAAGTCTGGAACAAGATATGACACTTCAGATATAGCAAAGGTAAATTATGGCATACAGCACTATTATAAGGTGTGCTACTATTTTTATAGTAACTTTACCCACTCTATAACCACAAATAAGTATTTGTCTAGTATGTGTGTCGTTTTAAGGAAATTGTGCTGCAGCTTGTAATTACTTGCACTGAAATCCATCCGCTCAAACTTAGACCTTGCACTGCCTCAAATGCGCTTGAGGAAGGGGGAGGAGGGGTATGCTGAGTATGTTTTCTTAGAACTGATTAAAGCCGTTGTATTTATTTTGGTCCTTTAGGAATAAATTTGCTTTACTGTGGGATCAATGATTCTAGCTGTGTTTCCTTGAAAACTGAAGTACTTATGATGTGGCAATTTAGAGAGAGAAGAGAGAGAATATGTCAGCAAGCTCTTGGTTCTTGGGTTCTCCTGGATAATTTCATGTGTACAATGACTACTAAGTCTGTATTTCTCTTTCTCTCTCCCCCTCTCTCTCTTCTCTCTCTCTCTCTCTCTCTCTCACACACACACACACACACACACACGGCAATTGTAAAGTAGGATTAATTGCCTGAACTGCAAGGAGAACTTTCTCCCGTACACCATTTATTACACAATCATGTTCATACTAAGATTGTTTCTCTGCTTGGAATGCCCTTACATCTATCCTTATTAATCAAAACCCTCATTGCCTCTCATATTCATATATCATTCATTTTATAAAATGTTCTCTCATGTTCACTAAAAAAAATGGATATTTCCTGTCTTTTTGCTTCCAAGCATTTTGTTGAGTTTCTTTTATAATATTTGGCACAGTTGGCCCTACACAATGATTACGTGTCTCCTTGTCTTTCTTTCCATCTAGGCTGTAAAATCTGTAAACTTTTTTCCATTAAGAATCATGTTTCATATATATATTTGGAATGCACATAGCATTAGCAGGTGTCTGCTAACCAATACTTGGTGCATGTTTATTAACTCACAGCATCAATGCTGTCATTCCTCTGGAAATATAATCTTGCCTCTCTGCTTATGGAAAATTTCTGTCCTTCAGAAATCAGCTCTTTCTTGTCATCATTTCTGGTGACCCCAACCCTCAGTGATGTCTCTTTTTCCTTGTTGGAGAGCTGTCTGGAGGATCAAAGGAGCTGAGATACAAGGAGAATGTCTGTAACGGAGTCAGCACTATGTGAGCATTAGCTCTATGAATTTCATTTATAGCCTAATGCAGAGATAGATGATGTACTCAGGAGTACCTGGTGGGTAAGTGCTCAAGTGGAATGGGGACTTGGGGCTCCTGGATCTCCATCAGGGTCTGTGAGAGAGTTCTCTAAGTCACTGAATCTGTCCCAAGGTCCCTGTGATCTTGGCTGCCTGGTTAAAGAAATATGCATAAAGAACATTCTGGAATACAGCCGATTTATTATTCACTAGAGCTTAGTTCTGCTCTTTGAGGAAGAACTTTGACTTTCTAGCCTAAGTTCTAAATTAAAATTGAATAAGCAAGTTTCTTGATCCTTTACATTGAGCCCTGACCTCATTCCAGTGTGTCTTTTAAAGACAGAGATACATCCTATAAGGATTGAGCTTGCTTGAGATATCTCTTACTGTAAGTATGGGAAGGACTAAAAGGTTATTGTCATTTAATGACTGCCTATTATTTGCCAGGAAAATATTACAAACATGGGGAGCACTGGTGTCCCTATTAACTGATGAAAGAAAAGAAGCTCATAGCATGTAAATGGCTTGCCCAGAGATACTCAGTAAAGGTAGCATGACAGAGTGTTAAGTATGCCCAATTCTCGCCTCAAATAACACTGAGTTCAAATTATAGGTTTATCACTTATTAGTTGTGTGATCTTGTTTTAGTTTAGTTACTTAGTTTCCTCATGTGTAAGTGGGATAACATTATCTACCATATGCTGTTAGTGTAATGAGTAAGACTTTATAAAATGTTAAAAAATAAATTCTTTCAGGAAAAAAATGTTAAAAAATGTTAAATGAGAAGTAGTATAATTTGATTCCAAATCTATGCTTTAGCCTCTACAAGCATGATGCAACATTGATTCAACTCATTCAAAAAATATTTATTGGGCATCTGTTCTAAGTTCTTGGAATAAGTCAGTGAACAAAACAGGCAAGGACTCTTCCACTTCTGGAGCTTATGTGAGAGCCGGAAAAGACAGTCAATAAACAAAATAAATAGGTAGACTATTTAATATTTTGAAAAAAGATGATAGTACTATGGAAAAATAAAGTGTAGTGAAGGTGGATTGAAAATTTCTGGAGGTGCAATTTTAAGTGGATGATCAGAGTACAGCTTACTAAATAGATCACAACTGAAAACAAAGCAAAACAAAAAAACTTGAAGAAGATGAAGGGAATGGGGAACTTTCCAATAAATAGAAGCTTTGCACAAATTTCCTAAGGTGGGTTGTTACCTGATATGTTTGAGCAACAGCAAAGAGGCCTCCTTGGTCAGGGGAAGAGTAAAGAGTGGATGTGGTCATGACAATAACAGGTCCTATAAAACGTTGTGATCCTTCATGAAGACTTTGATTTTTACTGTGCAGAGAAATGAAATTATCTGATGAGTTTTAAAAGGATCCCTCTGGCTACTGCATTGAGAACAGATCATAAGGGAACAAGGGCAGAAGCAGAATGATCAGTTAGAATGTGACTTCAATAACAGTAACACATATGAGAGATGTGGTGGCTCAGACCATGGTGGGAGCAAAAGAGTGGCAAGAAGTGATAATCTGAAAAAAAAAGTGATAATCTGCAGGTGAATCCAATAGGATTTCCTTTCAGATTAGTTGTGGATATGACAGAAAGAGTGGATTTAAAGATGGCATGAAGAATTTTGATCTGAACAAATAGAATGATAAGGAGTCAACATGGCAAAGGTGACTTTAGGCAGCTTTTGCTGGGAATGGGCATTAAAGGAAAGATCAGAAATTCTGTTGTGCACATGTTGAGATGTCTGTAGAAAGGGTTAAAAAGTTGCTGGTCTGTATTTTGGCTGTTTTAGCTTATGTATGTGCCAATGTTTTCTCTGCAGCTTAATGTTGCCTTCTTAATTCTAACATTTATTTTCTATTACTAAGTACATTTTGAATTTGGTAATAAAGGGGCTTTATGATATATTTATTCTAAATATCTTGCAATGCTGAAAAATTGAAACTCAATAAATACTTTTTCCTGATTGATTGATTTAAATATTAAGTACTATTTTGCATTAAAGACAAGAAAAGAAAGATCGTTATATTGAAAAGTAATTGAACAGTAACTATCATCATTCTCTTTTATTTGCAAAATATAGTTCTATAAACAAGAAAATCTGTTTTAGCATAAAATATATATTAACAACAGACTATATGATATATATGTGCAAAAAAATTTTATACATATTTTTCTTTATTAATTCATTCTAGGATGTATATAATTATATTTATTTAATTACATATTTATAATTAAAATCTTTTTTTTAGATTTATTTATTTATTTATCGGAGAGATAGAGAGAGAGAAAACAAGCAAGGGGAGGGGTAGAGGGAGAAGGACAAGCAGGCCCTCCACTGTGCAGGGATCCCGACATGGGGCTCCATCCCAGGACCCTGAGATCATGACCTGAGCTGAAGGCAGATGCTTAATCAACTGAGCCACCCAAGTGCCCCTATAATTAAAATCTTTAATTATAAATATATTTAATATAATATATAAATGTTTAATATAATGTTTAATTATAATTAAATGTTAAATTAATTTAATTATGGTAATATATTTTGCAAGCAAATTATTTCCTTAAGTAAGAAAAATAATTTATTAAAAGAAAAACAGTGGTCTATTAAAATAAAAGAACAGATCAGCTCCTGGAAAGACAAGAACTAGTTATTTTAGTAAAAAATGTAGACTTTGGTTTTACTTTTTAAAGAAAGTATCAAATGAAGCGTACCACATGTGCTGATGATGCCAGTTACTCAAGCATTCATCTTCTTACTCTTGATTCTGGGGTTTCATTCTCTGGAATTCTAATGGAAAAGGCAGGGTACAAATGAAGACATGGCACTCTTTGGAAATACCAAAACTCCAAAGAGGGAATATACTATTACCCCTCCAGTAGTAATTTGTGGGCTTATGAAAGAACACATGTCAAAGAAGGACTTACTTATGGATTTGAGGGAGATTGCAATATAAAATAAATGTAATGACATAGTTTAGCAAATGCACATGTCCACAGAACTATGACATGTACTTAGATGAGAAAAGATTGAGAAAAATTTCTACAGGTATTCACCTTTAAAAATGGGCAAATATGTATCTTTGCTCCCCATAAAAGATAAGATTTAGTTTTCCATGAAGCTCTTATTTTCTTTCCTCCCTCCTCTTCTCTTCTCAATTTGTTTTTAAGATAAGGAGTTCCATTTTTGCATACAGCTTTTATAGAGCAATTGCCATGCTTTCTTATTGTAGGACAAGAGTCTCTGCCTAATTTGTTTAAGGCCAAAAAGAATTTGTTGTCTCATATACTGAACATGTAAGAGACTTGAATTAAAGGTTCAAACAAGGGTCGCCTGGGTGGCTCAGTTGGTTAAGCCTTGGACTCAGTTTCGGCTCAGGTCATGATCTCAGGGTCATGGGATCCAGCCCTGCATTGGGTTCTGCACTATGGGATTCTCTCTCTCCCTCTGCCCCTCCCCTGCTTGTGAGCTCTCTCTCTCTCAAATAAATAAATAAAATCTTAAAAACAAAAAAAGGTTCAAAGGATGTCATCAGGAACCAGGCTCTCTCCATTTTTGGCATTGCCTTTTGCTGGCTTGCCTTCATTTTCACCAATTATACCATGCTAACTGCTGGGAAGCCAGTGGAAAAAGCACTTGTTTCTTTCCCAACTGTTATAGCAAAATCTCATTTTGTAAAATTGCCTCCAACTGGGTCATGTGTGCCCCTGAATTAATCACTGGATCTAGGAAAAATCATTGCTTTCACTGGAAGACTGATGGCTCATTCTGTAGCTGGAGGAGGCATCAACTGAGGATAAAGGAGCACTGGTTTGTCATAGAAAAATGTATATGCAGTTAACAGGTACATAGTGAATGGTGAATGGGCAGAACAACAGATGCCCAGTTGAAGAATATTTATGTGTTGAAAATGGAACACAAAATTCCTTCTTAAGACACTTCAACAAATTTACTCCTCTTTTCAGTTTTCTGATGTATTATGTATCACTATTCTCACAGACCCAAAACCTCAGAATAGTTTTTACATATCCCTCTTCCTTGGCTAAGTCATCAAGTTCTGTGAATTTATCTTTCATAATGTCTTTTGCACCTGCACTTTTCTTTCCGTTTTCACTGCCACCATTCAAATTTGGGCTATTATTAATTTTTGCCTAGATAGTTGCTCTAGCCTCCTAATTGATCTTCCAGCCTTCAGTTTCCCAATATTTTACTCATATACATCAAATTTTATTTCATTTTGTTTCTCACTTAGGTTTCTATGATTGCTCAAAATTTTTATTTTGTTCCTCAGTGGGTGTAACATAAAGAGCACTGATCTTCCTACAATATTTATCTAGCATCCAGGAATTTTGTCTTAACTATTTTTTGCTTATTAGTTGTTAGCCTTATTTGTGAGCAAAAGTTATCCAAAATTGGGGTGCCTGGGTGGCACAATTGGTTAGGGGACTGACTCTTGATTTTGGCTCAGGTCATGATCTCAGGGTCATGAGATCAGAGCCCCACTGGAGACCCACTGGAGCCCCACCTTAAGCCCCATCTTGAGCCCCACCTCAGCTCCATGCTCAGCGGGGAGTTTGCTTCTCTCCCTCTGCCCCTCACCCCACTCACGGCTCTCTCTCTCTCTAAAATAAATAAATCTTTAAAAAAAAAGTTATCCAAAATTGATTTGAATTCAGTGCAAACTCTTTAAGTTTCCCCACAGCTCTAAAATTTAATCAGTAAATGAACATTATCCTATTGCAATTTTAGAGACACAGTATATTTTTTTCTTAAGAAAAAATGATATGGGGGGCGCTTGGGTGGCTCAGATGGTTAAGCGTCTGCCTTCGGCTCAGGTCACGATCCCAGCGTCCTGGGATCGAGTCCCGCATCAGGCTCCCTGCTCCTTGGGAGCCTGCTTCTCCCTCTGCCTCTCTCTCTCTCTCTCTCTGTCTCTCATGAATAAGTAAATAAAATCTTAAAAAAAAAAAGAAAAAATGATATGGTACAGAAATTATTTTAGAAAAATTAGTCTGACTGGGAGTTAGCTGAATGAAACACTGGAGGCAGAAAGACCCATTCAGTGTTACTGCTATAATATAAGCATGATGTGGTAAAGTCTGGAGTAAAGGGAGTAGAGCTTGGAAATAAAAAGGAAGACATATTGAAAGGGAGAAACTTATATTTTACCTCCCAGTTTAATGGTCAGGACTGTGTTATCACCTTTCTCTCAGCATTGAATAACAACCAATATAGCCAGGTCAGAGGAAATCTTCAGTAAAGCCCACGAGTGTGGTTGAACAAAATTGTATGTGGGAGAAGTTTTAGCCTGAGTAATTAGGAGAAGTATAGAAAGAATCCAAAACATTTATTTTCTGTCTTCTTTTTTCCTCTCTCCTTTCTTTCCTTCCTCCCTCCCGCCTACCCTTTCCTCTCTCCCTCCCATCCTCTGTCCCTCCCATCCTTCCTTCCTTCCTTTCTTCCTTCCTTTTTTTTTTCCCCCAAAGAAAAGAATTGTTTATTTGGCTTCCTGGAGGTTGTTGTTACTGTTGTTTCAAGAAAGGCAATATGCCAGCTTGTGAGTTGATATCCTGATGATTTTTCTACTCTTAGAATAATATGCCTAATACCTTTTGTAAAAATAATGGTGAGGAGCCTAGCTGCTTCTTCCTTTTCCCACTGTAAATAGTTCTCCTGTTCCTGTCTTCAAAAGAAGTCCGGTGGCTACCAAGACTTAAGCTTCTCAATTTTTTAGGAAGATTAAACCTGGATTTTACTTACAAAATCTAGGATGGAAAACTCTAGGGTCTTGCTTGATTCTTACTTCACCTCTTTGTACTTACCAGGAATATAAAAACATATTTTAGATGAACAGGTATAAGAGAAGTTTCAACATTCTATGTGAGTGTCACATAATGCTCACTAATGAGACTTTATAACTTATAAAGCACTTCTGCTGATAAATCATATTTAATACTTAGAATAATTTTGTGACATAAACGTAACAAATATTTTAAACTTCATGTTATTAATGAGGAAACTGATGCTCATGTGATATTGAAATGTATTTTTGCTTTGCTCAGCTTATCTTATGTTTTCTGGGACCTGACTATTTTCTTTCGGGGAATTATTCTTTGCCCTCTCTTACATATTTTCCAAATCAGAGCTGCCATAATCTTACATGATCTCATCTTGCTGGCCACAAGGATCTCTCTAAGATGGTTGCATGTTCTGTGCTGGACGAATATAATAACTCATTCTCCGGCCACAGTAATTCTAGAGCCAGTAAATTCTTTGATCAAACCTGGCCAATTAGAGTCTTTCCTTCCCTGCAATTTAAAATGAGAACCATGAGAAAAGAAGGGTGAAATTGTGAGGGGTGAAGTCAAGAGTTGACAGGCAATGCTGCCTAGTACATGGAAGAAGGTGAATCTGGCATACAAAGAAAGGTAGAGATGAGAGAGAAAAGTAGTATTGATTAATATCCTCTAATTCCTCTGGTTCATAAGACAAAGCTCTTTCTTTAGCTAATACAATGTTTGTAACTATACGAGCTGACAAATTACCCTTTATTTGACGAATCTGGTTTATGTTGGCTTTCTGTTTCATTGTCTTAAATCAGAAGAGTTCTAACACAACTGAGAATATAAAATCAGTACCAAATAATACTTAGTTAATTAGTGACAGATGCTGGAATAGACCCTGATTTTCTGATAGTCTAAAGTATACTTTAAAATACTTGACAGTGATTACTTGTAGGATGCAGACACTGTCATACTCCACCCATGTCCCCTTAGATCCCTTTGCTACTTTTCTGTGCACAGGCTTCCAGTGGGCTTACCTCCCACTTATCTTTTTTGGAGGACTATCCTCAGGCTGTTTGAACCAACTCAGCCTATGCTGCCTGAGAACCAGAAATGCCTGGGAATTATTGCCCCCTTGGGGCAGCCCTTCAAAGGACTGACAAGTGGTAGGGCTTAATTCTCGCATCTTTTGGTAAGGACGGCTCTGAGGTATGACTGATCTATGCTGTTTCCAGAGTTTCCTTGAAATATTGAGTCAAAGGTACCTTCCACAGGACTTGCTGGTATTGGACCTTTACAAGGCCTCCTTCCCTTTTCATTCCTCTAGCAGGTCCCCCACCCCCCCCACATGCACACACTCCCATGGAACCCTCTCAGGGAGTGATTCTAAGGAACCCAACTGAAGATAATAGACTACATTTTCCTAAGCTAAAGAGGGAAACACAGAAGTTGAAGGGTTCAGAAGGAGAGGACTCAGGTTAAGAACCCTAGGTGTGAGATATCAAAAGTAGGTGAAAGAGAACTGTTTGGGAGAGGGACATGAAAAATCAGGTACTAAGATAACCACTATAATTGTATTATTCCTCACCTAGAAATGGGAATTAATCAGAAAATGATCTAAAAATATGGTTCAGCCATATTTCCAGTGAATTGAAAGGGTACACCTTCTTTACATGAGCCAAACATTACAGAGCAGTATTTTACAGTGGTGTGTATCTTGGCTTAAAATTTAAGGTTATAATTTATTCTTCTTGGTTTATTTCCCAGTATTCACAGCAATGTCCAGCATACCTGACTGAGGAGTATTGTTGGCTGGAATCTTAGGAAGAAATCTTTACTGAAACCGTTGTAAGAAAGTAATCCTTTCCAAGAGTTCGGGAGTAAAATTACCAAGCAGCTGATTTGCTGATTCTCTGAGAAGTGTTTAACCTCTTCTCCCCAAAACAAATACACAGACAAAAATATTTTCTGCATTCACCAGCCGATACCTACCTGAGCTGTCTATTGGAACCTTATTCAAAGGTAACTGAGAATAAAAATATTGATAATTCACTGATGTTAAAGTTACCAGAATTCTGAGATCTAAACCAGCAAAATTGAGTTAAGGAAAGTAGTTTTTGATTCAATTATTTAGGCATTTCAGTGATCCACTTCATTTTTTAAATATTTCTAAAGCCACCATACAAAATTTTTCTAATACATTTTCAAAATTTATTAGAAAGAGAAATATTTGTTCATCACTATTTAATTATACTTGTATATTTTATTTTTCATAAGCCACATATTTTATAGAACAGTTCCAAGCTATTCAGATGCCTTCAATAAAAAGTTTCATGAACACGAGCTTCTGTTCCTCAGTGTATTTCTTGTTTCCTGAATTTATGTTCATATTGAGTGTAGGCTTAGGGGTGTTGTAGGGTGTGTGTGTGTGTGTGTGTGTGTGTATTACTAATTCTTACTGTTCTCTTCATAGAATTTCCATGCCCCTAGTTCTAATAGATTGACCTTTCTGTCCTGACAGCCCCATAGAGCAGTGCTATTCTCATATTCTAGACAGTAATCAAAAGAAAAACCTCAAAAATAATAGTTTTATAAACTTTATTTTTTCTGTTAGACTGTGAGATACTTGACAGCATGAACTGTGACCTATTCATCTTTGTATTCCCTGACTAGAATGTGAGCGTATAGAAGATGCTCAACAAATATTTGTGGAATGAATGAATAAACAGCTTATGTGTAGAAAGTTCCAAATGGTTAGACTTTCCCCCCACAATCCATAATACTTCCAGGAGAAAAAAGAAATTTGGGGAAGAACAGTGGGTTCTAAGACACCGACTTCTCAATGTTGGACTTGTCTCCTCCTAGAGAATATTAGCAATATAGCTTAGAGGGAAGCACACAGAAAAAAAGTGTGGCTTTTTTTTTTTTTCCTTTTCTGTTCCTGGAACAGACTATGTCCAATAAAAAATGTGGCACAGTAACTTTCAAGATGTGACCTATTCCATTTCTATTCCTTGACATAATCCTATTGGTAATTTAAAAACATTGCTATTATTTATATTTTATGTTGTAAAAGGTTAGTTTCTTTTGATAGAAAGATACTGTATAAATGTAATAAGCAATGCAACATAAGAGTCCATGTAAAACTGCAATATAGTGATTGTGCAAGGCTAAAGAAAGCAGTCTGGTAAATCTTAAACACAGAATTTCTGACTTCCGATCCAGGGCTTTTTTCAGTAAACTACAATCCTATTCACTTCACATTTCCTGGATTAGCTGTAGCAAAATATAAGACAATATTCTGCTCTATGCCAATTTCCCAATACAATGTGTAAGAAATTATAGGGGCGCCTGGGTGGCTCAGATGGTTAAGCGTCTGACTTCGGCTCAGGTCATGATCCCAGGGTCCTGGGATCCAGCCCCACTTCGGGCTCCTGGCTCAGCGGGGAGCCTGCTTCTCCCTCTCCCTCTGCCTCTCTCCATGCTTTCTCTCTCTGTCTCAAATGAATAAATAAAATCTTTAAAAAAAAAACTGTAAGAAATTATAATATGTAAATCTAAATTTTACCCAGGTTCCAAAAAGTCATGTAAGTCTCCTAAAGTAACGACAGCAGTATGAAAAGAGGTACAAGAAAAGCAGCTTTAATGCATGCAACAATACTAATGTCTATTAGTTAAATGAAAGAGTGATTATTATGATTATGCAACATATTTTTTGTAACTGTTTCACAATACAGGTAATATTGTAATAAATATATGGGAACTTCTTTTAGATTAGGGGAAACACTCTATCCTCAAGATTACTACTTCAAACAAATGGAAACCTATTCTAAATTGAGCCATTAAGGAAAACAATAGAAATCTATACTGGGTTTCTTTTCTTATTAAAAAACCCAAATTTAACAAGAAATTAGACAAATATTTTTAAAAGTGTAACATCTAACACACTGTATTAACAGATTGCTCATCTCTTAGCCCATCACATCTGAGTGCACAGTTTTTGCTTTGTTTACTAGTATATTCCCAGTTCTTAGCATACTGTCTGTTGCATGACAGAAGCTCAGTGGGTTTTTGTTGAATCAATTACACTTAATGTATCACTTTGTTGTACTTATTACTGCATTATATGTAGCCATACAATGTAGCTATGTTATCTATACTAAATGCTGTGGCCCACCTTACAACTTCAAACAACAAAGGCAAAATCTGGAGGCACATAATATATTGTTTTCCCACCTGTGCTGAATCACTAAATCGTATCTCATAAAAATTAACTTAGCACTCATTATGTGTACAGCTTTGTGTCAGGTATTAGAGGGGTCATCTGGTGGGGGGATACAAAGCTAGAGAACAATCCAACACGTTTTAAAGTAATTTATCATTGTCTTTATAAAATGTTGCTTATTATTAAAATGGTGTTTACTAAAGGTCATTTTAAATTATTTAAGTACATTAGAGAGAAATATATGAAGTTTTTCAGATGCTAGGAGCAAATTATAAGGCCAATCTTAAAATGGATCTTAGAAAGTTTCATTTCTTTCATAGAAAGCTAATATATTTAGAATATAAATACAGAGGTGCCTGAGTGACTTAGTCAGTTAAGCGACCAACTCTTGATTTCAGCTCAGGTCATGATCTTAGGGTCATCAGCTGGAGCTCTGTGTCTGGCTCCATGCTGAGCGTGGAGCCTGCTTAAGATTCTCCCTCTCCCTTTGCCCCTCCATCGACACTTGAGCTCATACTGTCTCAAAAAAAAAAAAGAATATAAATACAAAATGCTTTGATTAAACTAGAAAATTTCCACACAATAAAAGATATCATCTGCCATTTGGAGGATCTTACAGATGCCCTGAAACTGTACATGCTTATGTAAATATTAGTTTTTTTCTGCTTAAGGATTTAGAGAATGTCCCTCTGGGTGACAGTGTAGCTTATTTAGCTAATTCTTGAGCCCCATGAACCAAGGAGATTTTGATAGAGCTTCAATAGATTTCAGAACACTTTACCAATTTTTAGAGCTTCAAACTTTTCTAAAACTCTCCATATTAGCAGTGAGTGTGTCCAAAATCATTTCAGATTTAATTTAATTTCAAGATATTTTCTCATCCTAATAGAAAAATGATGCCAATTAAAGGCTATTTTCCCCCCAAAAAGAATTGTTAGGTGTGTTGATTAAAGTAGTTATACTGCATATACTTTTCAAATTACAACAATGACCAGTACCCCATCCTCAAGCTTCTTACATGCTACCAGCCCTACCTTTGCAAATCACTGCAACAGTTGAATTTAAGAGCTCATCAAACTTTTACTTTGCTCTTCCTCGTTTCAATTTGTACTTTGAAAAAAAATTCTCCTTAATGCAGTCCCACTAAATCTCAGTGTAGGCTTTGGTCTTAAATTCTCCAGAACATATATCAGTGCACATTTGGACACTTTTCATGTCTGTGCTCATTGTGTGGTGTAAGAGTCGTATTGCTTCCACTCTCTTTTCAGACGATTACCACTAGTTCACTGCTCCCTTTTTATTACCACTTCTTTGGAACTTTATGCCAAGATCGAGATATATTTCTACTTTGATAATTTTATTACTTTGGAATTGTGGAAACATGACGTTCACTTGCACTCTCTTGGACATTACCTTTTAGATTAAGGTATGGTAACACTTAAGAAGGCCCTAGTTCTTGAAATTGACAAGCATGAAGATGAACTGAAAAAAATATTATATATAAAACAGTAATGATATAGGTAATTAGATAATCGATTTAGTCATAGAAGCCCTTAATACTGGATTTAGGGATACAGAATGGTTTTTCTAAGAAAAACTTAAGCAGGCTCAAACTCTGTTCTAGTCACATGCTAGCTCTCCAGTCTCAGTGTAGTGGCCCTGCATTAATTGGACTCCTACCTCCCCTTCTCCCTTTTCCAGTCAAAGTCCCTAACTTTACTTTGGTCTCTTATCTCTCCTACATTCTCTTTCCACATGTTTAGATGGGGCCTCATCCTTGACTCAAGAGTTGGAGTGAGAGAACGTATCCAAAGTTCACTGGTGTATCTCACTGCTTCAGATCGCAATGCTTAGCTCAGGCCCGGGCATGAGACATGATCAGAGCCAAGTAAGAGGCAGCGAGGCTTCTTTTGGAACTGCCAGAACAGAAGTGGTGCTCCATCACCGTGAGTTACTTGAGAGAGGTCCAGGCTAGGCTCTGCAGGAGCCACCTCATTGCCATCTGTAGCCTGAGATTGAAGTCCATTAGAGAAGGTGTAAAAGAGTCCTGATGACATTGTTAGTACCCTGTGTTCACCTCTGCCAAAAATAGGCCTTATTTCGAGAATTCTCAGTTATATGATGCAATAAATTCCTTTTTGGCTTAAGCCGTTTGGGGATGGTTTTTATACATGTACTTAAACTTTAGTGTTTATTATAAATAACTCTCACTGACTCAGATTTTGGTATCCGAATGTGGGAATGTTAGAATAATATATTCTAAAATTTTGAAATTGGATGAGTAGAAACAGTATATAGAGTGGTGAGGTGCCCCTAGACTGGGACACTGGTAATTTTTATTCTTGGTAGTAAGATAGCTACTTAGAATATTATGTATTAGATCGTGGAATTTAAACAATGGGTCTATTAAGTCTGAAGAATACAGGATTTTTTTTGGGGGGGGGTAAAAAAAATTTAGGATGCTAGAGTATGTTGGTCACCTTTTGTTCTTAGTAAAAGACCTATAAGAAATCAAAAAGCTTAGTTAAACCTGACCTATCTGGAAGCAGGGAAAAAAGAAAATATAATTTTTCTACAAAAAGCCAATTTTGCTTTTAAGGCTTGCTATTTATGATGTTTGAAGGACTAGAAATGGGAGGCATTGCATGATGGAAATCCTACCCAAACTAACAATCAGAGGCAAGGTGGCAGGTAATAATCAAGAACCTCACGTGATATACTTCCTGTATCACAAGGGGACAATTGAGTCCAGAGAGTTGTGGCAGAAAAGACAAGATTATATAGAGTTTTGTCTAGCCCAGGCTTTCAAATTACCCATTGAGCTGAAAAGAGAAGATGTAAATTCCAGAGCGAACACAGCATTGTGCTGCTCAATAAAGGCAGAGACTACAAATGAACTGGGAAGGTTTTTAGTCTTACTAATTTTCATTCGGGGCTTCTGATATTTGCAATGTGAAGCGGCTTTAACTGTTAAATTTAGTCTCACAGAGCCTTGGTTTCTTATATGTAAAATAGGAAGGACAGTAACTTTCTCCCAGGATGAATTTAAGCATTAAATTAGACCATACAAGTTGGAGGATTAAGCACTTTGCTTGGTACATAATTGAGACTTGATGTTGCAACAGATATTATTGGTGTAGGTAGTTCAGAGTTCCAGAAAAGAAAGCTTAGGATAATTTAAACTGTAATAATTTATATAGTGAATAGTAAACTTGTAGAGTTCATTATTTGAAGAAAGAGTACTGATGGTAAATACATCTTTAAAAATAACAGACCAACAATGGATTACTAATGAAGCTAAGATTTTCTATATATACGTTGGTAGCAACATACGATTTAAGTGCCAGTACCACTATTATATAACACGATTATATAACATTGTAAATATTTATCTTTGTGTGTGTTTATTTTATGTTTATATTTATTTTTCTCCCAGCTAGACTATCTTTGTACCATCAGTATTTAACATACTGCTTGGATCATCGTAGACAACTATTTTATGTTTGTTAATTAACTAATGAAAATTATTTTCTCGGGCTCCTGGGTGGCTCAGATGGTTAAGCGACTGCCTTCGGCTCAGGTCGTGATCCCAGGGTCCTGGGATCGAGTCCCGCATCGGGTTCCCTGCTCCTTGGGAGCCTGCTTCTCCCTCTGCTTCTCTCTCTCTCTCTGTCTCTCATGAATAAATAAATAAAATCTTTAAAAAAAAAGAAAATTATTTTCTCTTGCAACAATCAAAAAAGAGCCATATTTAAAGCATAAATCTAATCAAAGTAATTATTTTTTCAATGTAAATGCATACTTAAAATCCTCAATAAATTTGTATATAAAAGAGTCCCCTAATCCCTTTTTTATTCTAGAGAATTTTACCATGATGTAGAGGGTTACCTGTTTTTCTTTCTAGGGGTTTTTTATACTGACTCTTCTTGTAATGTTTTTTTCAATCTATTGAATTATTTATCATGGTCCCCTGCCTTGGGCCCAGGCCTACTAGTTATACTAAGTAGAATTACAAATTTTTGGTGAGGGTACATGACAAATAAGAGTGGGATGAACTGTGGAAGCAAAAAGTGAAAGAACAAAAAATTAAACTGAAGTAAAACTAAAAATCCTAATTAAATTTAGTGGGTTGAGTTCAGTTTTAGAATGGAAAAGTTAGGAATATGGTAGAAGTATTTCCAGTATGATTTATTATAGTATAGTTTTGTATACATACTGCAGACTTTCCTGAAAGTACCAATTTTATTATTTTCAATATAGTGTATAATTTAATACAACTTAATTTTTCTGTTTTTGTGAGATGTCTTATACATAGGAAAATTTTCTTTATTGGACTAGAGATTTCAATTTTGCATCAAAAAACTTGGCATAGTCACACAATGTATTCAAAAACTTTTATTGAGTACTCTTTATGCTCTAAGTACTGTCTTGGTTCAGAGGATACCACAGCCCTTGCCTCAAGAAACTTATAGTCAATAAGTAAAAATGATGACAAAGTAGATAATGACAATGCAAAATGTGAAGTGTTATGATAAAGAAGGCACAGAGAATGGGTACCTACACTAGATTGGGGAAAAAAATTGGGAGATGTTAGAAAATCTTCTGAGCTGAGTCTTGAAGGAGGAGTTAGCCAAGTCTAATGGGTGGGATTGGGATCTGGGAAGTCATTCTCTACAAAGAAGCTGCAATTTGTGAAGGACCATGGTTGAGAGAGAGTATGGGGCATTGAAGAACTGCAAATAATTTAGTGTAATTGGAGCCACCTTAGGAAAATGATGAAGCTGGAGACCCTGGCAATGGCTAAATTAAAAGAACTGCAGATACCCTAAGGTTTGAACTTTAAGTTTGCCAGTATCTATTGAATGACTTTACACGGATGGATATGACATGATCCACTTTGTTTTTTAAATGAATTCCTGAACGGATGAGGACAATGTATAAGAAGGGGCAAAATGATAAGCAGCAGATCAGTTTAGCAAGCTATAGTAAACCAAGACCTGATACTTGCCTAAACCGAATTAATGGTGTTAGGATGGAAAGAAGCAGATGAACTAAGAAATACTAAGAACAGAATCTACAATTTTGTGTCTAATTGAATGTTGGTGATGAAGTATAAATTTTTATCTCAGGAAATTAATATATGTTGATGTCATTCATTGAGATAGGGAATACAGAGAGAGAGATCAAAGTGTAAAATGAGTTTGATTTTTGTATATGTTAAATTTGAAGGTCTTTTGGGACATTTAAGTGAAAATATCAGGCACTTAGTTTTACTGAAAAGATTGAAGTTATTTTATTCTCCTTTTGGTGATAGGTTTAGGGTGGAATACATAACCAAGTTTTTATCAATTAAATGTAATGGTAAATGTCCTGGGGCCTTCTGGGAAGGATTCTCTTGATAAAAAGAAAGAAATTCCTATAGAGAATTCATGCCCTTCTTTCCTGTTTGAACATTGATTTATAGGGACCTGATGCTTGGAACTGCAGAAAGTTTCTTTTGACCATTAGGCAAAAGCAAGGAGAATCACAAAGAAGTGGAACCAAATCCCTGATGTTACTGAGCTACTGGATTTACCAATTCTAGAATCATTCAACTATGGACTTAGTTTAGATGAGATAATAAAAACACTTATTGTCTGAGCAACTTTTCTTCTTTGTTATTTGCAGCTGAAGGCATTCCAACCTGAGGCCTGAGAGGTGATTTGAAGATAATTCAGTGGAATGAGTATAGGCAACTCTTTAAACAGCTGAATTGTGATTATGAAGGAAAAGATGCTGCGATTTAGTTGGAGATATGGCATCAAGTAAGTTTTTTTTTTCTTATTTAACGAGCAACATTTAAGAATATCTAAATACTAACATTACAAGGGAAATTACAATTGAGAGAGAAATTTAAGGCAAGAGAATATCATGCATGGAGCTGATTGAATAGGAAAAGCTTTTGGAGGAAGGAGACCTCGTTCTGTCTAACAACAAGGTGACACAGGGAGATAAACATAAGACTTAACTGGTATGTGAACTTCTTTACTTTTATTCAGTCTCTAAAACACAACATTTTATTTATTGTTTTTATTTTGTTTGGCAACCAGAACCGAGTTTTATGTTTTGGATCATCACAGATTGAGATTTTTGGGAATTTCTCTCTCCCTATCATCAGAAGAGAATGCCCTCCAGAAAAAAAAAAAAAGTATCAACAATATGTATATGCCAGGTGTGGGAGAGCCTGTGCATTTGGAATGAGACAGGCAGCAATGGATTGTGTCAGTAATTGTCAAAATCCGATTTCTGGGGCCAGCTGGCTTATCGAAGCACACACTGTTCTGGAGAATCTACGAGTCAGATTGGTACCAGCTGAGGAGACAGATATTGGGCTGAAGGCCAAACTAAATAAAAAGATATAAGAAAAGGACAAATTCTGAATAGAAGAGAAAAAACGGAGCATACCAAAGAGTTATTTGATAGTTGTTTTTAAGGATACAACTGAAGAGGTTTGCATTCGCAGCCTCAAAGCCCAAAAAGCATTCTCTTATTACACTCAAGGGTGGGAAATGGAAGCATTTCAACTGGCTACAGTAGGAACATACCGAGAAACCTCAGTCCGTTATGTACACAATTTCCATGAACTGACATTCTGCATTTACTCTTTCTTAACTAGATGATACCAAGAAATGAAATCCAAAATCCTTCACTGTAATTAACTCCAGTATACATGGCAGTATTTGCTGCCCACAAAGTTACGACTGATATTAAACTGTTACTGAACAATTAAAAGTTAAAATTGATTCTTAGTGAAACAATAGATTGAAGGTATGCTTTTTTATTTAGAAATATACCTCTCCTATAAGATTCTGTACATAGAAATCCATACCTTTAACATTGTTTCCAGATGTACTTTTGGCAAAATTTTGTTTGTTTGTTTAGCTAGACCTGTTTCTTAAACCACGTGAAAGATTATATATTACTGAATAGAACCATTTTTGAGGCTTAAGGTTGAAATAGGAGATACTAGTGATTACATATCTCAGTAATTTCCCGTTCCAGAATGATATGGAGTGCAAGAATAACAATGACCCACCCATAGCTTAATTTCTTTACATACTAGCCAAAAAATTCAAAAATCAAATTAATCTTTCCTTGAGTTGTGCGTACTGAAAGCTAGGGGAAACCATTAATGAAGTCGTACATCTTTCAAAAAGTGATTAACCAGGTAGAGGGAAACTGGCAAGTGTTCAAAAAAAAAAAACCCAAAACTTTATTTAGTGTTTGGGCCAAAACTGTAAATTATTTTCAAATTATTTGCAGTGTACATTTCATTGCTCCATTGAACTAAGAAGAAATCTATTTGTTCAGCTGGAAGATGTTCCTTTTGGCACAGTATCAAATTTACAAAAGCAATGAGAGAAAGTGAAAACATTTTGAACATTTTGAGTGCAAGGAAGTAATATAAACTAATACAGAGCGTATTTTATAAGGAATTATTTCTTTTCTGTATTTTTATGTTTCTGAGAACACTATTCAAATTTGCTAATTAGCTAAATATTTGAGAAGTATTTGATTTTGTTATAAGTGAGACACTACTATTATACATTGTAAATGCCTTCCCTACCACTTCTATTTTTTTCCCTTCTCCTGTATTTCTATTTTTTAACCCAAGTTACTAGAATGTTAAATAAATTGTTAATAAGTTAGTGACACCAGGCTGCAAAATAAATAAATGAATACTTGTGTAATATATGTTGGCATTACAACAAAAAAATTTAATTTATTTTTTATGTTTCCACTTTATAAAATGTACAGATATTAAAGAAAAATTGCAAAATGCAGAGTAAGGTAATGAAAAAATAAAACAATATCTTCTATCACCTCACTACCCAAAAATTATCAGTAGTAATATAGCTTTTTCTAACCTTTAACTTTATGACCAAGCTTTAAAAAATTGAAGTGCTGTGTTGTGATGAGCACTGGATGTTATACATAACTAATGAATCGTTAAACACTATATTAAAAATTAATGATATTCTATATGTTGGCTAATTGAACGTAATAATAATAAAAAAATTGAAGTGCTTGGTATAATACTTTAAATGTAATCCATATATTGGTATTTCAGTAAAAATTATATGAAAGTATCATATATATTATTATACATATGTATATATATACAGACAATAATATATGTATATTATTATATATATCTACATATATACACTTTTTTTTAGTAGCTGTGTGATAGTCTGTTTAGTGAACATTTAGATTAATCATAATCTTTCAGCAGCATAGGTATTATTGATGAAGTTTTATAACAGTGGTACATTATTTATAATAGTTCCCTTAAATTATTTAAACACATGTTTATTGAACAGCTGTTTTGTGCTAAGCTCAGAGGTGTTAAGACACATTCCCTACCTTAAGAAGAGTATTACAGCCACTCTGGAAAACAGTATGGAGGTTCCTCAAGATGTTAAAAATAGAGCTACCTTATGACCCAGCAATTGCACTGCTATTTACCCCAAAGATACAGATGTAGTGAAAAGAAGGGCCATATGCATCCCAATGTTCATAGCAGCAACGTCCACAATAGCCAAACTGTGGAAAGAGCCGAGATGCCCTTCAACAGATGAGTGGATAAAGAAGATGTGGTCCATATATACAATGGAGTATCACTCAGCTATCAGAAAGGATAAATACCTACCATTTGCATCGACATGGATGGGACTGGAGGGGATTATGCTAAGTGAAATAAGTCAAGCAGAGAAAGACAATTATCATATGGTTTCACTCAAATGAGGAACATAAAGAATAGCGCAGAGAACCACAGGGGAAGGGAGGGAAAACTGAATGGGAAGAAATCAGAGAAGCAGACAAACCATGAGAGACTCTGGACTCCAGGAAACAAACTGAGAGTTACAGAAAGGAGAGGGGTTGGGGATGGAGTAATTGGGTGATGGGAATTAAGGAGGGCATGTGTTGTGATGAGAACTTGGTATTATATGCAACTAATGAATCATTGAACACTAAAAAAAAAAAAAGAGTATAACAGTGGTGAAGACTGCAAAATAAATAGTTCATTTAACATTTTGAAAGACTGATAGGATAGCAGGCTAAGGCAATGATGTCAAGAAGCTCAGACTGTTGTAACACTAGAGCCACCTTTATAGAGAAGTTTGCATCAGATGAGGTCTGCTCTTGGAATCCACTTGTTAAAGGACAAATTTTACCCTGGTGACAAATCCTGCTTTTTCTAAGATATGAGAATAAGCTAGGCCAGTGTAAAATAGGAAGGGGCTCATGTATTTTTGGAAGTTTACCACAATGGGCAGTCTTCAGTCAAAACTTTTGAGGAACTCCTTCAGAAAGATAGCTTTGTTGGAGAAGTGATGTTGAATTGCTTGCATTTATATCTCTGGATGCCATTATGAACTTGTTAGACTACTTTGTGGCATTTTCTTAATTTCAATATCTACTAGTAAAATATAAGCTCCATGAGAGCAAGAATATATGTATAGAACTTTGAAAACTTCCTTGTACAAAGGTGTTCAATAAATACACATTGACTTTGTATGGAAAAAATCAGTCCCTATTCCAATAAGCCATTCTGGGCTTTTGACTTAAGTCTGCCTTTTTTTTTTTTTAAGATTTTATTTATTTATCTGAGAGAGACAGAGAGAGAGAGAGCATGCATGAGCGGGAGAGGGGCAGAGGGAGAGGGAGAAGCTGAGCAGAGCAGGGAGCCCTGATGCAAGATTGATCCCAGGGTCCTGGGATCATGACCTGAACCCAAGGCTGAGCCACCCAGGTGCCCCAACTTATATTTCTCTTAGTATTGCCTAGAAGGCGTTAAAAAAAAAAAAAGAACAAAACAAGTGGAGACCAGCGCTGAAAATTTCTGGAGCAGAAAAATAAGTGTAGTCTGACAAACAAAGCTTAATTTAGCTTATTTTGAAGAGCTAACTTGACCTGAGTCACTTTTTGCTTATGACTCTGAAAATCACAAGCAAAACTTAAACTGTTTCCAAAGGTTGATATGAGGTAGCCACTGGCCAATTCCCCATCATTCAAGAAAATTCTAATATCATCCAATCACTGCGAAGAATAAACAGTCACTGCTTTCTCACTATTTATAGATAATGCTTTATAACAATATATGTCTGAGCCTCATTCCATGTTTGGTTTGAATGCTCCCAATTTGCAAAATGTCTTTGTGGTATGTATACAATAAACTTTTACTAATTACTACTTTGGTGACTCATAGGTTTTACCTCTGTAATTTCTGAACTTTCAACAAAGTCATATGCTATAGGAGCCTAAAAATATTGCAAATTTAGGGCCTTACATGGGTAAAGGAATAGAAAATAAGTGAAAGTGTTATTTAAATAGACTATTCTCTTCCTGCATCACCTCAAACTTAAGAAGTTATGGAGGGTTCTGTTCATGAGTCTTTTCAAAATTCCCCAGAATAGCAGGGCATCCAAATGAATGATGATTCCATGTGTTCTGCCCATTCACCCAGAAGGCTGCTAGCTTTGCATGGAGGCTCTCTTCCTTTCCTGACGGCCTTTCATGCTTCTGTTAAAAGAACTACAAAACCTAATTAAGGATATAGGATGGTAAAGAAGTAAATTATTAGTTAAAAATGATGACAGGTCAATAGAACATTTACCTAAAAGGAAGTCTGAGTGTCACCATCAGAATTCGGTTACATAACCTAAGGAGTGTACCTAAGGTGTAGATTTACTAGAGACTCAAAGTTTTTGGTTCTAGTTGCTTGACTTACAGTTGGTTCACCTCCAAGTGTTGAAATAGATAATATATGCACAAGGGCACATTTTATATATTATTATTTATTTGGCCCATATGTTGGGATGTAAATATACTCGTCACATGAGTCAATCAAACTGAATATGTTAATTTATTTCATGGATATGTCTCACTGGTGTTATGAAAAACGTGCTGTTATGTCCTATCAGCTTTACAATATTAAAAACCTCAGTTTTTGTTGTGCAGTGGTTTAACAAAGGTATAAAGAACAAAATAGTCTTCCCTAATGTACCTTATACTCCAGTGATTCTCTAAAGAGACCACATTTTTCACACTTCTATATTTTTTATTAATGTATACCTCCCCCATTTCAAGGCTAATAAATATCTTTTTATCTTTTGAGACTCAGCTAAATGAAAATCCTTGTGTTAAAAGGCACCTCTATCAAAACATTTATGTCATTTTGTCATAATTATTTAGTGTCTGTTGCCCTAGTTAGAACATAGGTTCTGCAAGAACGAATTAAAAAAGAAGGTCACTGAATGAAAACATTCAGTTTGAAGGTCTAAACCTTGATGTCTTCAATATGTATTTGTATATTAACCAGTATAGACTTTAATTTACTCATGTGTTAAAAAAAGTACATTTCATCTCAAATATCACATATGTATATGATGGATCACTGATCACTACAAGTCAACCATTAATCTGAAATAACAGAAGTCATGTTGCCAGTTAATCTCTGCCAAACCTTTACTTTACATTATATTTGAAATAGGAAGAGAAATCATTTTTCTTTTCTTTGAAGTTGATTCTATTAGTAAAGGATTGTTTTTTATTGTATACAATTTAAGCTTTACTTTTTGGTTTTATTATCTTTCTACTCAAATTTCTAAATTTGTATCCAAATATGATCAGATATTTCCATTTACCATCATTAATTAGCTCACATTCCCTACTCCTCTTTGAAAAGATATTTAATTACATTATTTAATACTTGGAAAATGTGAATGTGGTTATTGTTTTCAGAGTTCTACTTTCTTTCCTTGATTCCAAACAAATGTTTTCCAATTTCTCAAAAGACTTTTGTGTAGCTATAAGAGCTTATCTTTAAGGGTTTTTGTTTGGCCTAATTATTTACTCCAAATATTTCTGAAAACTCATCTTCCTGACTTCATCTTGTTTTGCAAGTCTGAACTGTAAAGAAAGCAAATGCAGAAAAAAGCAACTGCATTTGCACAAGAACATTGAGTTATTTAAGATACTAACCTACTGGGGCATGTGTAAAATGCCACAGCAGTTGGCAATGCTTAATCAAGGCATTAATAGTAAATGGAAGCATTTAGATTTATATATCATTTGAGGAAACTAAGTAACTCAGTAGTCACTAAATAAAATTCATGAAAAACAGCTCAATTATATTTTTTTCATCAACAAAATAGGATGGTTTATTTAAATTTTAAAATCCCATTGGATTTCAGCAGGGAGTCTATGAAACTGATGAATTTGTGTTACCATTCATGTATGAAGGATTCATTCAAAACAATTTTGTCAAAATAAGTTGATAGCATCACTAATGGATAAAATTAATTAAAAATAAAAGTTAGAATACAAGTAATATTGAATTTCATCCTCTCTTCCAAAAATAAAAAAGAGAAAACTTTGAAAATGTTAAGTATATTAAAATTATTTTTCTAGAATTTTATCTGGAATATTGTTATGTATCCATTATACTAAGAAAAATTTTTCATTATTTTTTTAAAATTAAATCATAATTGTAGAGTGGAGGGATTTTAAATAGCACAATCTTTTCCTGTGTCCTAGAACATTTTCCGTCTTGTGTACTCCTTAAACACTTCTTTAAGATTACCTTGAACAGGGGCACCTGGATGGCTCAGTTGTTAAACGTCTGCCTCTGGCTCAGATCATAACCCCAGGGTCCTGGGATCGAGCCCTGCATCGAGCCCTGCATTGGGCTGTCTGCTCGGCGGGAAGCCTGCTTCTCCCTCTCCCACTCCCCCTGCTTGTGTTCCCTCTTTCACTGTCCATCTCTCTGTCAAATAAGTAAATAAAAATCCTTAAAGTAACAATAAAAAAAAGATGACCTTGAACATACTGCCTCTGAAAATGCTTTTTGACTTTTTCAACAATAATCAAACATGGTCAATTTTCATATTTAATTAAACCCAAAATGTCATAAAATAGGGATATACAGTAACAGTCTCATATGAGAGGTGGAACAAAGATGGAAATGAAATAAGAAAATTCAGTACTATTTTTGAATAAGCTGGAATCTTTTATCAATTATTTGCTGTATGACTATGGCCAAGTTAATTGATCTCTCTGAATTTCTATTTCCCCATCTTGATTCAGGAAAGATAATTATAATTACTCTCTAGAGTTCTTGTGATGATTAAATGAGTTAACCTTATCTCTTGCCTAGGAAAAGAGATGGGACTAACTTATTTCATTATCTTATCTTGTTTGAGGTTGGTGAAATTTATGGTCTGTGCTCTTGTCATGGGTGTCCCATAAATCCCTCCCTCTTACTGATTAACTAAACCTTACCTTGGGGACACTCCAAACTCAGCTGCATTCTCAATTTGGTACTCAGCAACTTCTATTGCAAGGTCACCTCATCCCTTACTATAGATGTTCCGTGGTGGGCCAACCTCCTTTCAACTCTCAAATATCTCTGTGTTTCACAGTGTGATTCATAGGGATCTCTGGATTGCTTCTATGTCATGCACAACCATGGGAAAACTAGGGTATAGAACATTCCTTTCTCATGCTACAGAAAAATTCAGTAAAAATTGACTGGATTGAGGGGCACCTGGGTGTCTCAGTCGGTTAAGCATCAGACTTTTGATTTTGGCTCAGACCATGATCTCAGGGCATGAGATCGAGCTCCAAGTCAGGCTCCATGTCCAGTATGGAGACTACCTAAGATTCTCTCTCTCCCTCTCCCTCTGCCCCCCCCACCACTTGCTCTCCCTTTCTCCCTCTCAAAACAAACAAACAAAATTGACTGGATATGTAGCCAAAATAGATTAAGATAACAGTTACTAGACTTATCCTATTGAATCTACATTTGGTATAGAATCCCTTTTGGGATCCATCACTTTATGAGTAGTCATTGTATTCTCCAAAATATCACTTAAAATTCTAATGATTATAAGAGATGTAACCATAAAGTATTCTCCCCATTTTTCTCCAGAACCGCAAAAGATACCAAGAGACATAGCAACATCAAACATCTGTTAAATGTTAATAATTTTAATAAGAAATAATTTTATGGGGCACCTGGGTGGCTCAGTCGGTTGAGTGACCGATTTTTGGCTTTGTTTCAAGTTGTGATCTCATGGGTTGTGAGATCAAACCCTGAGACTAGCTCCACGCTCAGCAGGATGTCTGCTTGAAGATTTTCTCCCTCTGCCCATGCCCCCACTTGCACATGCATGTACTCTCTCTCTCTCTCAAATAAATAAATCTTTAAAAAAAAGAAATATTAACTTTAGCAGTATCTTTTATTGGATCTTAAGATGCAATGTATAGTATCTATTATTCAAAGAACAGTCTAATATCCCTAAGTCTTGTCCAACACTTACATAGTGTTATGGACTGCATTTTCTTGTCCTTCCAAAATAATATGTTGAAAGTCTAATCTGCAAAGTAACAATATTTGGAGATAGGACCTTTATAGAAGTAATTAATGTTAAATGAGTTCATAAGGGTGAGGCTCTGATCCAATTGGATGAGTGTTTTGTTTTGTTTTGTTTTGTTTAAAGACAATAGACACCAGAGAGGGAGTTAAATCTCTCCCTCTTCTTCTCACTCTGTGTATATGTGTCTGTGTCTGTCTCTCTGTCTCTCTCTCTCACACACACACAGACACACAGTGAAAATGGCATGTGAGGAAGCAATAAGAAGACAGCTGTCTGTAAGCCAGGAAAAGAGTTCACCAGGAACTGGATTGGTTAGCACCATGATCTTGGCTTTCCAGCCTCCAAAACTATAAGAAATAAATTTCTGTTGTTTAAGGCACCCAGTCTGTAGTATTTTATCATGGCAGCTTGAGTGGACTAAGGCACGTGGTAATAACAATTATAAAATTTATAGCAATACTGATTATAAGTAATTATATACTTTATTTTTCACACCATTTTATTAGTCATATTGTAGAAAAGTAAAAATAAGCAAAACATTTTTAAAATAACAACCATTATTCTGAATTCCTGTGTCTAAGTACTATCATAGAAACAATATTTGGCTTACAGTAGTTTTTCCCTTAAAAAAGTTGCAGTTT
This sequence comes from Neomonachus schauinslandi, assembly GCF_002201575.2. Lineage (NCBI taxonomy): Eukaryota > Metazoa > Chordata > Mammalia > Carnivora > Phocidae > Neomonachus > Neomonachus schauinslandi. The sequence continues at coordinate 85,715,242 of NC_058406.1, read as the reverse complement.
TCTTAGGCACAAAAGACATGCAGAAGATAAAATTATAAACCACTGTAAGAAACTAAATTACCACTTGGAAAATTTTGTGGTAAGTGGTCTGCCACAGGTGTACATATGTCCATTTTTATCTACTAATTCAAAGTTTTTTATTGCTAAATATTCCTGGGCTAAAAAATACCTTAAAACTGTGTGTATTCTTTAATTGCTTTTACTGTTATTGAGGAAAGCAATCTGATTAGACAGTGGAAAGATGTGAAAGATTTAACATATTATACCATTCGGTGGTATTTACATTTTAATTGAACTGACTGGAGGAAATTATGTTTATTCCAATAGGACACATTTTTTTTTTAAATTTATTTATTCTAGAGAGAGAGAGAGAGAGAGAGCGCACCTGTACGAGCAAGCATGGCAAGGGGCAGAGTGAGGGGGAGAGAGAAACTTTAGCAGACTCCTCGTTGAGCTCAGAGCCCACACGGGGCATGATCTCACAACTCTGAGATCTTGACCTGAGCTGAAACCAAGAGTTGGATGCCCAACTGACTGCGCCACCCAGGGGCCTCCCAATAGGACACATTTCTATTGGGAGAATTTCAGCATTGTGGTTAATCATTTATGGCCAAGAAGCAGCTCCTGCCTATCCTACCTATGCATAAGTGTTAATCTGATGACATATTACAAAATGGACAAATTCATAACCTTAATCACCAACTGTGACATGATTAAAGAAAAAAAATCTAGGTGGTCTAAGAGGGCTTCATGCAAGAGTTGTATGTAAATAAAGTTTGCTCTAGTTTTTGAAGGTGAGGTAAAATATGGCTAATCAATGAAAAAAGTAAAGGAAAGCAAAGTCACTCTAGAATGAATGAGCAGAAAAATCTGGGGATATTGTTCAAGAATAATTTAAATACAAGATTTAACTTTAGCAATATTTTTTATTTGCCTTAGGTGCTTTTCCTGTGTGACCCTCCCTACTCCCCTAGAATGGTCATTAGTTTTCAGATTAAAAAGGAGAATTTTTCTTTCTTTCTTTTTTTTTAAAAGATTTCATTTATTTATTTGAGAGAAAAAGTGAGAGTAAGAGAGAGAGCATGAGCGAGGGAGAAGGAGAGGGAGAAGCAGGCTCACCGCTGTGCAGAGAGCCCGATGCAGGACTCGATCCCAGGACCCTGAGATCATGACCTAAGCTGAAGGCAGATGCTTAACCGACTGAGCCATCCAGGCACCCTCTCAGATATCTTTCTTTCTGATAACTTTGTAAAAATCTCAAATGCTCAAAGTGAGTCTGAATACTTACATTTGGACACTGTTGCTTTTGTTTTCATATACAGTATTTAAATCACTGGAATAAAACTAAGAACTTGTCTTGGCTTTTAAATATGAAAAACTAATTTCTAATCATGGTCCTAATTGAATGAGTGTGCGATTGGTGTGTGCCTGCAAACCTATCAGCTCAACAGGAAGAAAAACAATGCCTAATACTCTGATCTTTCTTTTTGAAACTCACTCCTTATGTTTTTGGCTTAGATCAGTCCACTCTGATTAACTTTTAGGAATATTTCACTAGTTGTACTTCAAAAAAAGAATATTTATAGTTCTATAGATAGTAGGGTTATATGTATAAAAGTTAAAAGCAATATTGTAATAGTTTTGATGAGGGATAGAAGCACAAAAATGTTCACCTTTAGCCCAGAAGGCTGACCTATAGCCCGCATAGTTCCAATAAGGATCAAATACCTACTGGTTGCTACCTTCTTAAAAGGTCTCATGACTGCCTGTACATCTCACCGATAGTTAATATCAAACTGAATGATAAGCACCAGAGAAATATTACAAAAGTAGTTTTACAAGTAGAAATTTGAAGAAGACATTTATGATCTAATACTCCCTACACATCCTCCCCCTTGAAGACATATAACCACCAGCTTCATGCAGCAAATGTGCAGGTTTCTGCCCACGGGTCCTGTCCCCTACTATAATAAAAACACCTTTTTGCACTACCAACATCTCAAGAATTCTTTCTTGACTGTTTGCTCATAGCCCCACATCAATTTCATTTCTAAGATCTCCATCTTGATCTCTTTTTAATAGTTGCCTATTATTAATTGCCTCTCAATTAAAATTTAAAACTTTATGAATCTATTTCCCCTTATACAACCCCTTATCCATCAGGGTTTAGATGTTCCTTCATCTTGGTCTTTCTATTTCACAATTTTGGTTTGGTTAAGGCTCTCTTGATCCTTGGTTGATTATTCAAATTCATACACAAGGGATGATGTTGATGAGAATAGAAAGTTTTCATGAATTTCTAGTGCAGTTATGCATGGCACTTACTGCTTGGACACTGGCCTTGTTGGTCCTTGTATATACACACAGATTTCATTCTCACTTCAGAGCTTTTGCACAAATAGTTTTCCTTGTTCTTCCTCTATATGACTGTCCCCTTCATTTTTTTTTTTTAGGTTTCTGTTCAATAGCCTGTCCTCAAGAGGCCTTTCCTGAGCACACTCCCCGTCACCACAGCACCATTTCACTGATAGGCTCCCTCTCCTGCTTTATTTTTCTTTCTCTCACTTAGCAATATGTAATTAGAGTGTATCAGTTTGGTTTATTTGTTTAATGCATGTTTCCTTACTGGAATGTAATGTATGGTCCATGAGGGCAGGATCTTTGCACTATTTACTGCAAGAGTCCCACTGTAGGGACTAATGTCCAGTACATACTAGACACTTAGTAAATATTTGTTTATTGTATAAATTACAAATAAATGCCCCATTCAGCCGCTATTCACACTCTCACACAAAGACTGAATAAGAAAGCTGAACTCAGGGCTCTGTAAGTGCATGGGTGTTGCCAAGAGGAAAGCTCTTCTTTCTGGCCTTGGTTGGGGAAAGGACAGACAATGTCAGGCTCTCATTTATTGTAAAAGTAAAGAGAGAGTGGAAAGAGCTTTCCTATCTATTCCTAACTATTCCTGTCTATTTTCTGCTCTTTCTGTGGTAATCCAGAATTACCTGAAAACCCTATTCTCCTTAAATCTACCCCTCCCCCACCAGTTAGGACACTCTTTTCCTTTGTTCAGAAACCAGTTCTCAAGGCTGTGCTGGGAGCTTACTGATACACATGAAAAAGGGATAGGTAGTCCCATTTGCTCTATAACCAATCCTTCATTTAATTACCCTATCTATGTAATCCAACACTCTTTTCTTTTATCCATACCACCTAGCTCTGTGAATGCTTCTCTGGGTCTCCATCAGGGAGGTGCTTCCAAGTAGCCTTCTGACAATGCTTTGAGAAATAATAATTTAATAAGATGAACAATCGCTTGATAATTATCGTTTCAATGGTAATTTCTTAGCATTTTAAAGGGCTTTGAGGGGAGAGGAAAATAGGTATGTCCAGTCTACCATCTTGGTCTTGAAACAATAATATTTGTATCAGGAGACTTTTAAGAGCTTACATTTTTACATAATTTCTCCTATTAAGATACTTGGATATTCGGAAACTATTTCAGAGTACTAAATTAATTGCAACTTCTATGGAGAAAGAAAAGAAAAAGAAAAAGAAATATTAAGCCAGAAGAAGAATGAAAGCAAGCAGTACTCAAAACTCTTAAACAACCTCAAAATTCCACCTCCCTGAAAATCCAAAAACCCAACACGCACATTTCAGAGACACAAAGACCTCCCATAGCTCTTTAGAGGTCCTATACACAAAGCCTAGGAAACTTCTCTGCAGGCATAAATACAATCAAATTTACCAAGCTAGCAAGGGGAGAGAAAAATGCATATGCCTTATCCACCCCAGGTTGAAATATGTTGTTTTCTTCTTTTAATGATCTCATTAATCTTGTAAATTAAACAGTTCAACATTAAGATCAGTGAGCTCAATTATTCAGATTTTCTTTCTTTCTTTCTTTCTTTCTTTCTTTCTTTCTTTCTTTCTTTCTTCTTTCTTAAGTTTTTTTTTTTCTCTTTATTGTAATGTTGTGTCATTGAGGAAGTCAGGGTAGCCAGTGTGGTAAAATATGCTGCCAGCAACACTCTTCAAATTCCAGTGATTGCCCTTGGACAAAGGAATATCCACACGCTAGAGCCTTCCTTTGGAGAAAGGGACAGTAGAAAATGAGTCACTTTTCAGGTCCCTCCCGCATCGACCCACTCTCCTATGGTTGGGCTCTAAAGGGCTTGACCCTCGTGGGTTGGTAATGAGTAATGTGGCATTCACCTAATTTTTGGACTTCTGCTCAAAAGTAGGTGTTGTTCAGTTGATAAATTCTAGATAGGCTCTCTTTTAGAAGTCTCTTTCCTGCCTCATATTTTTTTTCTCCTGGGAGAAAATAAAGCTGAGAAAACATCAGAATTTAAGAGGTCAGGAGCTAGCAGCTGTGAAGTCAGCCACGAAGTTCTTACAGCAATGTGCAACAAAATGTCCCTTTTCAGGTTTCTTTTTAGTTCAATACGGTTTTTACCATTTAAAAAAAGATGAGAAATACCATGAAGAATTAAAAGTTATAAAAATCAGCATATTTCTCTAAATGACATCACTAGAACTTAAAAGCTTTTAACCCCAAAATAAAGTCAGTCAAAAACTGAACCTAACAGATTAGAAGTAAACATTAGATAGTAAAATATGATTTATCAACATAGCAAAATATAAGGTAAATAGGATAGTTCCTTCTATAACAAGATTTTTTTAGCTTGAAACAAAATATCCAAATCATTAAGACACATCCCAAGTTGTAGTTTTTGGACTTTGATAGAGCTGGGTTTGATTCCCAAGTCAATAACTTACTGAGTTGTATAATCTCTGAGTATTAGTTTTCTCATATTAAAAAATGGTAATAAAACTTACCTCATGGCGTATTATCAGAGTTAAATGAGGTAATATGTGTAGATCATGTGATCATAGTTAAAATGCTGATTTGACAAGATCAAAACTCAAGAGCTAATTTAAGACCTGGGTTAGAGTATCAACTGGGTTGTAGTATCATGTACTAACTTGGAGTCTTTTCAAGTTTATTTACCCTGACCTTTAATTTTTTTTTAAATTCATAAAATTAAAGCTAAGGCTATAGTCACTTTTGTGAGGATTAATTAATGAAGATCATTCATTCATTTAAACAATTTTTATTTCATTATTTATTTAACTATTTATTTATTTATAAAAGAGTCGACCCAAAAGACACCTGCCCACGTTAAGCTGAGGTTCTAGTAGCTTTACCAAAATTTTACACACAGCAGGAATTTATTTAGCATGAATAAAGATCAGCTATATCCAAAGATATAATTATAATTTTTCTATTTTATTAACAGAATATTATTAAAGAAGGAAGGAATCACCAAAAAGATCTTTTCTTAGTTCCAAATAAAATAAAATAAAATATATTAGTCATATTCTAATTTTTCTTTCACTGATACAATGCTAAAATGTTTACAGTTTTTATCCTCTTACAATCAAACACATCTTGACAGTAGATACAAGTATTCACATATACATACTAATTAATACACTGATTAAAAATTCTAAAGATTACAGTTGATTGAATTTTGTTTTTTATTTTTACAATTAGAATTTTAGAAATAACTGGCTTGCCAAGTTACTTTTATTGCTCACCTCATATTGGAAGTTCCATATGCATATTGTTTAGATTCAAGAAGAAATACAAATTATTTTGAACTGACAGCTGTGTTGTAGGTTGGTGAATGCACTATTTATTAGCAAAACCACAGCATAAATAAGCCTAAAGGAAAGTATGAAAAATTCTATGGGACTTTAGCCAAAGAGGTTTTACCAGGAGAAGAGGAATGAAGTGAGGTTAAGGACACATTATTTTGCTGTAAGATTACATGTAGTTAACAATGAGTAGAAAAAAGTGGGGGGAAAAAAGATCTTAAAACTTATGTAAATTATTATACTATATTTACTATTTCTCTAGATCAATCATTGGTCTGCAAATAAAGTGTATTGCTTGTGGGTGGATGGGTAAGATTTTTGAGGGGAGATTTATTTTGATCTTGGTCTCCTAAATTAATCATGTACGTATCCTCTCCTATCTTTTCAGAGCTGCTGTGATAGATACAACTAGTATTTCACGCATATTAACTCTGACATGAAGGTTTTTATCCCCCCTTTGTATAAAAACTGTCATTGTGAATTTAACCTCATATTATATATTTTGTAAAAAGAAGTTACTTTTTCTAAAGAATTTTTTTTTTATTTATTCATTTGAGACAGAGAGATACAGAGAGAGAGAGAGAGAGAGAGAGTGAGTAGGAGCAGTGGGGAGAGGCAGAGGGAGAGGGAGAAGCACACTCCCCGCTGAGCAGGGAGCCTGATGCGGGGCACTCTCCCAGGACCTGGAGATCATGACCTGAGCCAAAGGCAGACACTTAACGACTGAGCCACCCAGGCGCCCCAAGAAGTTACTTCTTCTAAGTTTAATTTCAATCATTGTATTTCAACATTTCAGAAAAATAATATCTAATTTAGCTATTCTTTCTCATTCTATATTTTATATTCTACCCTTATGCTTAGTTTTATTCCTTAGGCATTCAAATAGCTGAGGAAGCTCCTATTTAAAAAAAATATATATATATCAGACACACACAAACACACGCACATACATACATACACACCTTTTGATGCTTTGTAGTTCTCTTCTTCACAGCCATATTTTTTTAAAGTGTAATTTACACTCTCTTTCCACCTCCTTACTTGCCACTCCTTCCTTGACCCAGGATAATCCGTTTCCCTTCCTATCATGTGAATAAAATTGTTCTAATTAAGGTAAGTGATGACTTTGTTGTTGCTATGGCCAACGGATTCTTCTTTATTTTTACTCAGAGCAGTATTTAACAATTTGATAATTTCTTTCTTAAATCAGTTTATTCTGCTTTAGCAGGCTTGTCTAATGTACCTCCTGTCTTTGTGGTTGCTGTTTCCTTTAACCCCTTTGAATCTGTTACAGGCATCTCAAGAGTGGTATCTTTGGTGCCTTCTCCATTTCCTCTATGTACTGCCCTGGAAGATTAAATGAATTTGCTTGACTTCAATCACCATCACTGATGTCATGGTGCCTCCCACATACATGCTCTAACCCAGACCCATACATCCAAATGCTTTCTGGATATTACTTCTTGAATGTCTCACAGTCACCTCAGTTTAACATGTTCCAAACTGAACTTTTCACCTTCTCCTTACTCCTCCACCTACCAAATGACTCTTCTATGTTCTCAACCTCTGCAAATAACGTTCACATCTGGTGTTTCCAAAGCCAGAAATAGACATAATTTTGACTGATGATTTTCTTTCATCTTCAAATCCAAATAATTAGCTAGTCTTGCCATTCTTATTCTTCATTTTCATTGCTGCTATGTTACTCCCAACCACCATTACCTCTCATCTGGGTACTCTATCAATTTCCTAACTTATCCTATTAATTGCAGTCTTGTCCCCTCCAGCTAATTTTTACAGCAGAGTTGCACCACTCTTTAAAAACAAAAATCCAGGGGTGCCTGGGTGGCTCAGTCATTAAATGTCTGCCTTTGGCTCAGGTCATGATTCCAGGGTCCTGGGGTCGAGCCCACATTGGGCTCTGGGCTCCGTGGGAAGCCTGCTTCTCCCTCTCCCACTCCCCCTGCTTGTGTTCCCTCTCTTTCTGTGTTTTTCTCTGTGTAATAAATAAATAAATAAATAAATAAATAATCTTTTAAAAAATAAATAAAAAAATAAAAACAAAAATCTGATGTCATTTTTTTTAAATTAAAACTTGTTCATTGATTCTTATTTTATTTTTAATAGACTCCAGGGTGCTTGGCTGGCCCAGTAGGTGAAGCTTGTGACTCTTGAGCTCAGGGTTGTAGGTTAGAGACCCAAACTGGTTGGAGATACTACTTAAAAATAAAGCCTTAAAAAAAAAGAATCTGAATATAAGAGCATAGTTTGCAGGTTTCTTCATTATCTAGGCTCTGATTACATTACTGGTCTCATATCTTACCCCTTCCTACTTACACAGATATGATAAATTCCTCTTATATATACACAGATATACGTTTTCACTGTAAGTGTTAGCTGTATTAAATTGCTTTTAGGTTCCTAAAGCACCATACCTATATCTCTATTTCCATTTTCACCTAACTATCATCTACTAACATTTAGACTCTCAATTAAGTGGCTTCTACTTCTTAGAAGTATTCCCTAATTCCTTCTGTCTGGGTCTGGAGTTTTTTTTTTTTAATTTTTTTTTTTTAAGATTTTATTTATTTGCGAGAGAGACAATGAGAGACAGAGAGCATGAGAGGGAGGAGGGTCAGAGGGAGAAGCAGACTCCCTGCTGAGCAGGGAGCCCAATGTGGGACTCGATCCCGGGACTCCAGGATCATGACCTGAGCCGAAGGCAGTCGCTTAACCAACTGAGCCACCCAGGCACCCCTGGGTCCGGAGTTTTTGTTTTATGTTCCTGAACATCTTTTCATAAGCCCTCTTGCAGACTAAACTATTGCTGGTTTTAATTGCCCATATTTTCCCACTAGACCATAAGCTCTATAACTATAGCTATCTTATTCATTACTCCATCCATGAACCAATCATAAATCCTGGGAGTGTCAGTACATCTCAATACATACTGATTGAATGGAAACATAATGCATAATTAAGCAACTGGACTTTTATTGTTAATGCATACAAATGAACTGTAAATAATCTTTTAAAAATATCATTGTATTTTATTTTATTTTAAAGGCAGTATGTGGGGCGCCTGGGTGGCTCAGTTGGTTAAGCGACTGCCTTCAGCTCAGGTCATGATCCTGCAGTCCCAGGATTGAGTCCCACATTGGGCTCCCTGCTCAGTAGGGAGTCTGCTTCTCCCTCTGACCCTCCCCCCTCTCATGCTCTCTCTCTATCTCATTCTCTCTCAAAAAAAAAAAAATCTTTAAAGGCAGTATGTGTTCATTGGGGAAAACTTGGTAAATCCAGATATCATGCTTAATGCTATATTTATCCCTAATTATAACCAATAAAAATAAGAGCAATTTTTGAAAATCCATCATTTTTAAATACATTTTTATACAATTCAGAAAATGACATATTTTTCTCTAAAGTTGCTTTTTTTATATTACTGTGTGCAAATTTATTTTATAATATACATGAATGTGATTTGGTTTCTTTGAGAATCAACAATACTGAAATGTTCATTTTTTCTGCTATAGACTTACAAATAATAAATTCAGTGAGACAAACCCTTTTTAAAAATGTGTCTATATGTTCAAAATATGTTTTAGCTATTCTTTAAAAAGAAGAAGAAGAAGTTGGCTCTTCTAAAAATAGCTTCTCCAAAATTAGCTTATTAAATGCTAAGAAATTCCCAATTGGTAGCAATAGAGAATCATTGTTGTATACTTAAGCCCATTGGTCGGGACAGTTAGCAGTGATTTTTGTGGTAAAATGTAAGTGTTCAAGTGACATTATAAGATTCTCTTTAGTCTCATTGAATTTCTCTTTTAAATGGTTGGCCTCAGCACAGCAAATGTGTTCAAATCATTTGGGGCAGATAAAGCAGGAATCCCTAGGGTCAATAAGTCTCAAATTTAGAGTCTTTAAGAATTACCTGCATCATTTAAAAAATGCAGATTTCTGCACCCTATCCTCAGAGATTCCATACTAATATAGGTTTGTGGTAGGGCCCAGTAGTATTCATTATAGCAAGTGCTTGTACTGATTTTGGTGTAGGAGATATCTGGACCATACTTTAGAAATACTGACATGGGGGGCGCCTGGGTGGCTCAGTTGTTAAGCATCTGCCTTCGGCTCAGGTCATGATCCCAGGATCCTGGGATCGAGCCCCACATCGGGCTCCCTGCTCCGCGGGAAGCCTGCTTCTCCCTCTCCCACTCCCCCTGCTTGTGTTCCTCTCTTGCTGTATCTCTCTCTGTCAAATAAATAAAATCTTTAAAAAAAAAAAATACTGACATGGGATTGGGGCCTAAACCATCTATGGACTTTCCATGAGTTCTCTATAATTTTTAACCCTGTAACAATGTTATCCTCTTTTTTTAAATAATATAAATATGAGTGTGAAAAATGTAAACAAACTATTCTTTCATTTTTATTGAAAATGCATGTTTTACCTTTAGAAATATTGTCTTATGTGTTCATATTTTTAATGTTCCTTTTACTTGAAATTTGTTAGTTTTTTGTTGTTGTTCTTAAAGATTTTATTTATTTATTCGAGAGAGGAAGAGAGAGAGAGCATGAGCAGGGGGAGGGGCAGAAGGACAAGCAGACTCCTCATAGAGTGGGGAGACCAATGCTGGCCCATCCCAGGACCTCGGGATCACAATCTGAGCCGAAGTCAGATGCTTAACTGACTGAGCCACCCAGGTGCCCCGAAGAAGGTTAGTTTTTCAACCCACACTGCTTTTATAATCTGAGGCTTTCTCATATTAAAAAAAATTTTCCACTATACAGCTACTACCATAATTGGAGGCTCATGTAAAATGAAATGGGATTTTGACCATTGAATAAATGTAGCTAGTGTCTGTATCTGTCATTTTATTCCCACATGGCATTTTACTACTTATAGGCAGTTTGAATTGTAACATGCCACTTAGGTAAATTCAGATACCATATTTATAAAGAGATTTATGTAAAACATATCTGGTTTTCTGGTATTACAATATAAAATTTTCTTAAATTTTGCTCTAATATTGCACTTTAAAATCCATTATGAATTGTAATTATAGACTATTGGTCTTCAAAATAGTCAAAAGCACACGTTTGAAAACATAAGCTTTATTTCTGGCCTCACCACTCATGTGACTTTGTTGAGATCTTTCTCCTTCCCTCAGGCTCCTTTACTTACCATCAATATACTAAACATTTATTGAGAATTTTCCTTCTTTTTTTTTTTTAGATTTTATTTATTTGACAGAGAGACACAGCGAAAGAGGAAACACAAGCAGAGGTAGAGGGAAAGGGAGAAGCAGGCTTCCCGCGGAGCAGGGAGCCTGATGCGGGGCTCAATCCCAGGACCCTGGGTTCATGACCTGAGCCAAAGGCAGATGCTTAACAACTGAGCCACCCAGGTACCCAAGCATTTTCTTATTTATTGCCAATATCAGTGGGTTTAAAAATGAAAACACAAAGACCCTTTGCCTTGTCTTCCTTTCAGAGTTTGCATGAAGATCAAATAAAGGAGCTTTATAAACTCTATTTCCACATCAGTACAAAATTTTATTTTTATTTGTTGTGATTGCATTGATGAAGTACACAAAAATGGTTTTCCTACAAGTTGGTTTTGTAAACTTCCTAAATAAGATCACGTAATGGACAAATGTGCTTTAGATAATTACTTTCAAAGCTTTTAAAATTTCTCTGTAATAACAACCTTCTGTGTCACTGGTCTCCATACTGTTCATCTTTGTTAAAATTGGTGCTTAAAACTAAATTTTCCGCAGGTCCAAACTAGAATATTTTATCTTGACAATGTATCTAGCTCCCTCCTGAGAATATGTCATTGTTAATAACTGCTTTATTCTCATTAAAATCTCCTGCTAATTTCCATTCAGTAATACACAGATTATTTTCCTTCAATAGTCATTAGCCATTCCCTATAGGTATCTTATCATGAAATCAAAACAGATAAAGGTGATGAATAAATTTTAAAGCCTATTCATGGATGTTCTAATATGCATGTGTGTGTGTGTGCATGCACACTTGTGTATGTGTATTTGAGCAGAACCATGCATTTAAACAATAGCTGATATATAGAAACCTTATTTTCAAATGTGTAAATGTAATTAAATGTTCCTCTGTCTATATAACATGAGATATCTGTTATCTCTTGTCTCTTTTAACTGAAACTGCCTTGACCATAGGTCTCTACTGATGGAACTCCAGATTGTTCTGTTGGTATATGTGGCCGTGCTCTGAATCATGCTATCATAAACCTGATCTTAGCTGTTTGGAACAGGCAAGGTGATATGACACAATAGAATCTAACCTATGCACTAGTACATGAGGATATAAGATTCCAAGTCAGTGATCAAGCAAAAAATATGGTGGTTACTCATTGGGAATTCAAAATGGAGACCCACGGTGAGGTGGGAGAAGGTCATCAAATTGATCACAGAGTGAAAATATACATTTTTTAAAAATCAGGAAGAGGCAGAAAGAAGCTGTGTGACCAAAATGGCAGAATATCACAATAGGTGTAAAACCAACTCATGCTTTGAAGCTATTTCAAGAGGTTGTGCTTACTAAAGCCACGATGAATCTTGAATGAACCATTTCCCATTTTTCTTTCTGGTAAGCTTGACTACACTATAGTTACTTTTCTCAAGAGGCATAACTGAGCTTTTCCTGGTTTCTAGGAAGCCTCAACTCATGACTGAAATATTTGTTTTTCTTGTTTCAACATATATCTGTATAATAGAACTCCCATTATTTGAGTTATTTGAAGTGCTTTAATGTCCTTTGGAACCAGAAGAGCCATTAAGAGCTTAGCTAACACAGATTCCTACTGAGGAAAAAAGTGTGATCAAATCTTTTCTCAATTGGAAACTATTTCCTTTCCTTTTCAGATTCATAAAGAAAAGGACCTCAAAGAAAAACTGTTATATAAAATAAAGGATTTATAATTGTGTGAATTTTATTTATTCTAATTCATCAATGATGTTCCATTAGCATCACTCATAGCTTTGGCAGTTTGGTTTTGAATAATACTAAATAGTTCTCTATGTCTGGACTGATTTGGATGACCTGGTTATTTTAAGAAGAACATTTAAGTAGATGGATTATAACACACATTTATACACATGCACATGCTCACTCATTATGTATACATTTGTGGCCAAACAAGTTTTTTTTTCTCCCCCCCCCCCCAGCACAATGTAACTTGATTGGTTAAAGACCAAAATAAATCTTAATTTATGATTTATCATTCTGCAATTGGTTATTGCAGTGGATGCTTTGATAGATTTCCTAAACTCCTTCCTTAAGATCATCCCCTAATAACTGGCAATAACAGCAACTGACCACACGCAGCTCAATCCCTCGAGAAGAACTGTGCTCAGCTATAAGGAACTGCTTTGCCAAAGGTGGCTAGGGGCAGCCCAAGGCCAATGAGTGCCTAATGAAAGGATACAAAGGCCCTACCTCAAGCTGGGACAACTTCAAAGGCCCATCTCATCTCCAGAGTTCCTAAGAGGATTGGCTCAGGTCTGAGATGCAACTGCATTCCAGGTTAGCTTGTATCCCTCTGCCCAGTCCCCTGTCATCACTTGTTTATATGTGTGTATCCTACTAGAGGACCCCAGTAAGCCTTCCCCTTAATAGGGAACTTAAACTGATACAGAGAAAACTCAAGTCCTGCAGTTTACAAAAATATAAGATAAAGGAATTTTCCTCCTTGAGTTTTGAAAAGAATAATCTGAAAAAGCTCAAAAATACAACCAAGAATACTTTCATCAGGTTTATGAAAACTTATCATTTTCAATACAATAAGTATTGTGAGATGGAAGTGACATTGTCCTCACAATATCCAAGATGGAGAATTACTTCAGACCTTTCTAGGTGGAGTTGGCTGGGATTGCATGTATTTGAAAGTGCCAAATCTAGGGAGAAGTTTAATCTTTAAGCCATTTATAGCCAGGACTGTATATAATTCTTAGGTGAAACAGAAGATACATATTTTATATTTTTTTATTATAAAAATAGAAATTCACAACCAGGAGGCATGTCCGTTATGTATAGATGTATTGTTATTGAGAACAGCAAGTCGCATATATATAGTACAGTTTTTATAAATGCAAACGACACCAAAATACTTTAGATGCTTGTGTATTTATTTGTATATATTTGAGGGTGAAGAAGTTTATGTAACAGGCATTAACTATCATAAGGTGAAACTAGTAGAAGGGAGAGTTAGCAGGAATGCGAATACAGTCCTTTAAATGGTTTAAAAGAACCACTATTCTATATTACTCTAGTGTTTTTTTCCTGGTTGAGCTTAAGAGGTATAAGGTTTGTAATTTTGGAAGAGGCATTTAAGATTTAAAGTGAAACAGAACAATGCCTTTAATCTAAAAAAGAGACTACAGAAAACTATTCAAAATAAAAATTTTGTTCATTGTAATGTGATACCAGCTAATGTTTATATTACTGAAAGGATGCCTCTAAGATTGCAGTGGAATTGACTGTAAACAAAAGCAGTAGTTTCAAAGAACTGTGGTCAGCATAAACAAAATCGGGTTATAACTGATGATAGAATTTTAAAATTTTTCTTTCCTAAGGTGGTGCCTATATCACCGATGACTATTAAGCTAGTTATTTTTCTTATTTCTCTCTTCAAAACCATTTTTAAAAAAGTAGCATAGATAGAGCATGTTATGTTTAAAAGCCCTCGAAACTCCCCATAACTTTCAGGGTAAAACCCAGACTCATTAAAATGGAATGTAGGTCTCATATATCCTTTCCGCTTCCTCTTTAACTTCATCCTCCCCTCCTCCCACTCACATGCTTTACTTCAGCCCTCAGATTGTGAGAGGACTTCAAGGGTATCTGCCTCTATGTCTTTGTACATTTTGCTTCCTTATGCTAGGAAGTTCTCTCCACCAAGTTCCACTTTCCCAGATCAGTTTTATTCCTCCTTTACTAGTAAAGCAAGATGTCTTCTCTAGGTGGTATTTTCGTGCCTCCAAACGTTAGCCTGGATTAGGTGCCTTCCCAGCACATCCCCACATATCTCAGGGTTTTTCTTTTCCATGGCATTCATCCCAGTGAATTCCTTTTTTTAGCTTTATTGAAGTTTAATTGATATACAATAAACTGCATATTTTAAATTGTATAATTTAATGAGCTTTGACATATGTATAGAGCCATGAAACCATCACCACAAATCAAGATAATGAACTTTTTCTGTCACCCACAAAAATTTCTTCATGTCCCTTTGTATTTCCTCCTATCCCTCTCCACCCTCCCTGTGCATCCCCAGGGTACTACTGATCTGCTCTCTATCATGATAGATTAGTTTGGATTGTCTAGAATTTTATATAAATGGAACCATACAATGTCCTCTTTTATCCTGGCTTTTTTCACTCAGCATGATTATTTTGGGATTCATCAATGTTGTTGCATGTATCAATAGTTTATTTGTTTTTATTTCTGAGTAGTATTTCACTGTATGGTTATACCAAGATTTTTTATCCATTCACCTGATAGACATTTGTGTGGTTTCCAGTTTGGGGCTATTACCAAAAAAGGTGTTATGCATATTTTTGTATGTCTTTCTGTGGACATATACTTTTATTTTTCCTGTGTAAATACCTAGGAGTGTGTATTACTTTCTAGGGCTGCTATAATAAAATACCACATATTGGGGGGTTTAAAATAATAGGAATTGATTCTCCCACAGTTCTGGAGGCTAGAAGTCCAAAATCAAGGTGTTAGCAGAGGTTGTAGGGAAGAATTCTTCTTTGCCTCCTCTTGATTCTGGATTTCCTGGCATTCTTTGGCATTTTTGGTATTCCTTGATTTGCAGATGGATCTCTCCATCTACGTATAGTTTTGACTTCTGTGTGTTTCTGTCTCTGTGTCTGGGTTTCCCTCTTTTTATGAGAACACCAGTCCTATTAGATTTAGGGCCTGATTTAATCAAGTGTGGTCTTAACTAGAGTATATCTGCAAAGACCCTATTTCCAAGTAAGGACATATTTATAGGTTCTGAGTGGATGTGAGTTTTTAAAGTTTTTTTTAAAATTTAAATTCAATTAATTAACATATAATATATTAATTGTTTCAGAGGTTGAGGTCAGTGATTCATCAGTCTTAGGTAATACCCAGTGCTCATTACATCACGTGTGGATGTGAATTTTGAGGGGATACCATTCCACCCAGTACAGAGCCTAACATTTCTTTGGACAAAATTAATCTTTCCTGTGTAGATATGTTTTGAAAAACTATTCTCCTAGGAAGGGCTTGCCTTTTCACTTTTGCATCAATGTCTTTTGAAGGGCAAAGTTTTCAACTGTGATAGTTTGTCCTTTTGTATTGTGTTTAAGAAACATATCAAGATAAAAAAAAAAAAAAACATATCAAGATCATTGAGATTTTTCTCTAATGATTTCTTCCAGAAGTTTTCCAGATTTGAGTCTATGAACTGTTTCAAGTTAATTTTTGTATCTATTGTGAGGTAATAATAAAGGCTTGTTTTTGTTTATTTTGTAATAGTTATACAATTGTTTAGGACCATTTGTTAAAAATATTATTTTTTTCCCTGTTGAATTGTCTTGGTATTAAAAAAATAAATTAAATGTATTTATAGGTCTAATTCTAGACTCGATTCTGTTCTGTCATTGATCTATTTTTTAAATCTTTATGCCAAAACCACACTACCTTGATTATCCTAAGTTTATAAGGAGTCTTAAAATTAGATAATAAATCTTCTAATTTTATTTTTTATAAAAGTTGTTTTTATTAGTTCTGGATCCCTTGAAATTCTATATAAATATCAGAATTTATTTGTCAATTCCTACAAAAATGCTGGCTGGGGCTTTGATTGAGATTTCATTAAATCTATAGAATAATTAGGGGAGAACTGTATCTTAACAACATTGAGTCTTCCAAGATACACATTTATTTGTTTTTTCTTCTTTTTAATATTTTATTTATTTATTTGCCAGAAAGAGAGAGAAAGAGAACACAAGCAGTGGGAGTAGCAAGCAGAGGGAGAAGCAGGTTCCCCACTGAGTAAGGAGCCCAATGTGGGACTTGATCCCAGGAATCTGGGATCATGACCTGAACCAAAGGCAGACACATAACAGACTGAGACACTCAGGTGCCCCTATTTGGGTTTTTAATTTCTCAGCAATGGTTTTTAGTTTTCAGTATAGAGATATTGTATACATATTTATCAGGTTTATCCCTATTTCATATTTTTGATGCTACAGTTGACCCTTGAATAACATAAGTTTGAACTGTATGGGTCCACCTATACATGGATTTTTTTTCATAAACACAATGCAGTACTGTAAATGTAGTTACTCTTCCTTATGACTTTCTCAATAACATTTTTTCTCTAGCTTACCTTATTTTAAGAATTCAGTATATGATATATATAACATACAAAATATGTTAATTGGTGGTTTATGGTATCAATAAAGCTTCCAGTCAACAGTAGGCTATTAGTAGTTAAGTTTTGAGGGATTCAAAAGTTACATGTAGATTTTCAACTACACAAGGGGTTGGTGCCCCTAACCCCTATGTTGTTCAAGGGTCAACTGTATTTTATATAGTATTATTTTTAATCTCTATTTTGAATGGGTTTTTGCTAGTATAAAGAAAAAGTAATTGATTAATGTATACTGATATAGTATCATTCAACATAAACTCATTTTTTAGGTTTAGTAGATGTTTTTATAGCTCCCACAGGATTTTCTACGTAGATGACACTGTTGTCTATAAATAGAGTTTTTCTTCCTCTTCTACAATTCCAATGCATATTTTCCCCCACTTTGCCCTTTCTCTTGCCTTACTGCACTAGCTAACACCTCTAGTGTGATGTCAAATGGAAGTATGAGAAGAGACATCCTTCCTTTGTTAGTGCTCTTAGGAAAAAAAAAAAAAAGTATTTTACCATTAAATGTGATGTTAGCTGTTGAGTTTTCATAGATGCCCTTAATCAGGCTCCTCCACAGGTTTAGGGAACTCTTTCTCTGTGCATCTTTCCTCTTTGGTACCCTTCCTCATGACATCTAACTGCATTAGCTTCCCCAGATTACCATTTTGTTCTTTTCCCATCATGGAGGTTCATAGTGCCTGCCTATGTCCCTCCTTGTGTTCCAGCCTGGAAACTCTAAAGTCTCTAAATTCACTACCTTTGTTTCACCTCCCTCAGGGATCATTTTCTTGTGCTGTCTTATATCCAAATGAAATCTATTATTTTGTATATTTTGTCTGGTGTTTCAATTGTTTTAAGCAGAAGGGTAAATTCTGTATTTGTTACTTAATCTAGATATGAGTTCTAATATCTTCTCAGTTATAAATAAAATTCTCTTTTATTAAATTATATGATCCTTAAGGATAGGTACTATGACTTTTATGTTTTTATTTTTAGCATCTGGCACAATTCACTGCATACAATAAGGATCACTTATGCTTGCTAAATGAATGAATACATGATTATTGAACAAATGCATTGCACAGGTCTTTTATTATTGTTAATACAGTGATGATGCTGAGAATATACCTATGACTAGGTAGCCAGTCTCTAAGTACTCTAACATTTTTTTTTTTAATTATGGTTGTTAATTCCAACTACCACTAGAGTATATCAAGTCTGGCCAGCACAGGTATTTTAGGGTTCTTAGATATTTCTGTATTAGTGTATCTATCCCGGTAGTGTTACCTAGTAATGTGAACCAAGGCATATAACAGTCCCAACTGGGGAATCTTTATTGTGTTGCCAACTTTTATATTCATGGGAGATTTCACACAGAATAACATAAGCCAATCAGAAGAAGGCACATTTACCAATAAATAACTCCTGAAAGCAGGATTATAAGAAGTACATATAATAGTAGCCCTAAGGTTCCTAAAACACAAGTGTTCAAGAAAAATTAGTGTTTTTCTAGATATATATATCTATATAGATATATAGATATTCAGTGTAATGTGCTTTTTTTGAACTAATTATCAGGATACTTATAAAAAGTGGTAAATAAAATAACAGATGTTATTTTATAACATCTGAGGAGAGGAAACCCTCATACACTATGGGTAAGAATCTAAGTAGGTGCAGCCACTACAGAAAATAGTATGGAGATTCCTCAAAAAATTAAAAATAGAACTACCATACAATCCAGCAATGCCATTTCTGGATAATTTGCATGAAGGAAAAAATACCCACACCAATCCAAAGGGATCTATTCACCCCTAAGTTCACTGCAGCATTATTTACAAAAACCAAGGCATGGAAGCAAACAAAGTGTCCACCAGTAAATGAATAGATAAAGAAAATATAGCCAATATACACAATGGAATATTCCTCAGCCATAAAAAAGAATATAATCTTACCATTTGCAACAACAGAGATGGACTTAGATGGTATTATGCTAAGTGAAATAAGTCAGAAAGGAAAAAAAAAACACAATTTCACTTATATGTCAATCTTCAAAACAAAACAAATAAGACAAGATAGAAATTGACTCATAGATATAGGAAACAAACTGTTGGTTACCAGAGGGAGGTAGGATGAGGTGGGGCAAAATAGGTAAACGGAATTAAGAGGTACAAACTTCAGTTATAAGATAAACAAGTCATGGGGATATAATGTACAGCATAGGAAATACAGTTAATAATATTATAATAACTTGGTATAGTGATAGATGGTAACTAGATTTATCATGGGGCACATTTCATAGTATATAAAAACATAGAATTGTAATGAATATACCTGAAACTAATAAGATATTGTATGTCAACCATACTTCAATAAAAAAATATAATAATAACAGAGATTGAGGAACAATCAGTATAGTTTTACTATTGTGAGTGTGTGTGTTTTTTTAGAGAGTGCACATGCACACGCACACACACACATGCACAAACGAGTGGGGTGGGGGAGAGGCAGAGACAGAGGGAGAGAGCGAATCTTAAGTAGGCTCCACACCCAGCTCAGAGCCCAATGTGGAGCTTGAGCTTACGATCCTGAGATCATGACCTGAGCTGAAATCAGGAGTCAGATGCTCACCCGACTGAATCACCCAGGTGTCCCTGTCATTGTGTTTTTTTACAACTCCTAACATGTGAGGAAGGATCAATGAGTCATAAATATTTGTAATTATTTATAAATTAGCATACTTATATTAGAATAAAAATTTGAACAGAAAAATAATTTTCAACAGCTTTAACTTTAAAATATTAATATATAAAAACTTAGTTCTAAATTTCTTAAAAATATTTTAAAATATTTTCTTAATGTTTTTTAAAACAACATCAACAATAAAGTATTGTTCAGGGGTTAGGAGGCTAAACACACTACTGATATTTAGTAAGATTATCTCAGCCATTTTTGAAAACTAAAATCAATTTTGAAAAAAAATTACTATCATTTTCAATAATAATAGAAATGCTTCAGAAAAAAATATGAGAATTTTATTTTGTTTGCTATATATTTCAGATGTGCTTACAAACTATTTTGTATAAAGAATTTGGCACTTGGTTATCAGAAATTTAAAAATTCGATTTAATATTTTTATTTTTATTTATTTATTTTTCCTTTCAGTGGATCCTTTATTAAATCATACAATTGTATTTCAACTAATATAAATCATAGAGGCCACCTAATACAAGGGATAATGCTGATCACATTAAAATCAATCAATTTAAAATACATTGTACACATGTCAAGACTGCATAACTTATTTTGTGAACTGCACATATGTTTCTGCAAAGAAAGCAATACTGACAATATGTGCAATCTGTAAACTATCCTTTAATCTTGCATTGTATTATACTATCTTCTCCCCATTTAATATTTTTAGCTCCAAGCTTCACAGTAAATAAGTTTAAGATAAACATATCTTTACTTAAGATAAACCTTATATTTAAGATAAAAACACTTTGTTCTCAAAGTTTCATCCTGTTTCACTCTCTGTAATTTTTTTTTTCCTTTAAAATATAGAGACCACCATTCTACTTTCTGTTTCAAGGAGTTTGCCTATTTTATATACGTCAAATATAGGAAGGAGGAAATTGAGAATTGTTGCTTAATGAGTATAAAATTTCAGTTGTGCAGGCGCCTGGGTGGCTCAGTTGGTTAAGCGACTGCCTTCGGCTCAGGTCATGATCCTGGAGTCCCAGGATCGAGTCCCGCATCGGGCTCCCTGCTCGGCGGGGGGTCTGCTTCTCCCTCTGACCCTCTTCCCTCTCATGCTCTCTCTCTCTATCTCATTCTCTCTCTCAAATAAATAAATAAAATTAAAAAAAAATTTTCAGTTGTGCAAAATGAACAAGTTCTAGAGATCTGTTGTACAACATTGCACCTATAGTTAATAACAATATATTGTTCACTTAAAAATTTGTTGAAAGGATAAATCTTGTATTGTCATCACAATAAAAATAATTAATTAGTTAATTAATTAATTAAAATAGGATTATGTTTAATATCCAAAATGTATTGATACACCCGGTAGATGTTTACATATTGGAATGTTCAATACATTACTACCAGCTGAATGATGAAGTATACTTCTCTACAATTGTATTTGTTAAATTAAAATTCCATGGAAAAGACTCTTCCAGATTGCTTTCAGTGACTGGAATTTATCACAATAAAAATGTAGCTTTGGTTCCCAGTGTGTACTGAGTTGAATAGTGTCTCCCCCCAAATTCATATCCACTTGGAATCCAGAATGTGACCTTATTTAAAAATAGGGTCTTTGTTGATGTTATCAGATTAAAATGAGATCATACTGGATTAATTGGATTAATTAATGACTGGATTAATATAATGGTTGGTGTCTTTATATAGAAGAAGAAAATTTGGACACTAATATATAGAGAGAGGAAGATGCCATGTGAAGGCAGAGACAGAGATTAGAGTGGTAAGTCTACAAGCCAAGGAATGGCAAGAAACACCAAGAAACACCAGCAAACATGAGAAGCAAGGAGAGAGAAATGGAAAAAATTCTCCCTCAAAGCCTCCAGAGGAAATGTGGATTTGCTAACACGTAATTTCAGATTTCTTGCATCATAAGTGTGAGAGAATAAATTCCTGATGTTTTCTGCCATCTAGTTGGTGGTACTTTGTTGTGATAAGCCTAGGAAACTAATCCTGAATGTTACAGTTTCAAGTTGTTAGCTTTATTTTCTGCCTTTGGGTTTTTTCTATTAAATAATCCCCACCCTCTCACCCACAAAGTTCATGGATTAAGTTAATAGAATTGAGTTTCTGTTGATTGGCTAAAAGACTTTTAATCAACAAAATTTGATGTTCAAACTAGAAAAATCCATTTGCAGCTACTTTTGACAGAATGGAACTGTGGCCCTGACTTAAATAAATACCTCATTAGTGCATAAACATTAATCCAGAAATGCTGAACACCCTGTCTATATGTACCAGCCAGGGTCTATTCAGGAAATAAACAGACAAAAGCATCATTCAGAGTTTTTAAAATAGAGGGAATTCAATGCAGGCAGGGTATTGGTTACATAACTAATGGAAGAGGCTGAGAAGTCAACCACGGAAGAGTGAGGGAACCTAAAGATCAGGAGCCCAGGAAGTTGCTTTCACTCATAGTCTGGGGGACAAAAGGAGAAGGGAGAATTATAGCTATTCAGGACTGGGTCCCCAGACAGGAGCTCGCATCTTAGTAGGTCTTTCCTGGATGCAGAAGATAAGCAGCTCCTATTAGAGACCAGTGAAAAAGCCATAAGTAAGAGAATTCTTAATCTCAGGAAACAAACTGAGGGTTGCCAGAGTGGTGGGGGGGGTGGGAGGGATGGGGTGCCTGGGTGATAGGCCTTTATTGGCCTAATCCAGCTAGAAGTCCAGTGACAGAGGAGCCTGGGAAATGGAACCTGTAAGAGTCAGTCACCTGCTTTATAGAGCTGAGCAGGGCACCTAAAAGAAATGGAGATAAGGACAAGTTGATATTTTATATCCATTAATTTCTATTTATCTCTTCCACTATCACCTACATCAGATCCTAATTATTGTTCATCCTGTATGTTATAAACTACTTTTTTCCCCTTGCGAATAATTTATTTATTTTTTCTTTTCTTTTTTAATTTATTTTTTATTATTATGTTTAATCAGCCAACATATAGTACATCGTTAGTTTTTGATGTAGTGGTAACGATTCATTAGTTGCGTATAACATCCAGTGCTCATCACAACACATGCTCTCCTTAATACCCATCACCCAGTCACCCCATCCCCCTACCACCTTCCTTTCTGTAACCCTCAGTTTGTTTCCTGGAGACCAGAGTCTCTCATGGTTTGTCTCCTTCTCTGATTTCTTCCCATTCAGTTTTCCCTCCCTTCCCCTATGGTCCTCCGTGCTATTCCTTATGTTCCACCTATGAGTGAAACCATATGATAACTGTCATTCTCTGCTTGACTTATTTCACTTGGAATAATCCCCTCCAGTTCCATCCATGTTGATGCAAATGGTGGGTAGTCATCCTTTCTGATGGCTGAGTAATATTCCATTGTATATGTGAACCACATCTTCTTTATCCATTCCTCTGTTGAAGGACATTTCAGCTCCTTCTGCAGTGTGGCTATTGTGGACACTGCTGTAAACTTCTGACAGTTTTTTCTGACTTTATTTGGAGCCTTCTCTTATCTACTGTGGACACAGTAAGGCCATTTGCTTAACTCAGTGAAAGGAGTAAGTTTCCTCATTTGCCAGAGGATTAAAGCTAAACTTACTAAACTGATATTTTAGGTCCCCATATCAAGTTCAAAATAATCTTTTAAATTACCTCTCATTATTTGACTATTTAATTTATGTGTTATTGCCAGGTATTATTACAATGGTATTATTGGATATTTAAAAAAAATTGAAAACATGCAAAATTGATGAATAATTATGATTAGTTTTAAAATTGCATAATAGACTGTAAGTTCTTTAGGACACTGAAATCAATGAGGACTGAAGCAATCTGTGATATCTGAATCTCAGTTTAAATAACTGTATGTGTTTTATTCAATGTTGTATCCCGGAAATCAGATTAGTATATGTAAATAGTTAATACTCAATAAATACTGAATGAATGAGATAATGAATAACAAGCCAGTTATCTAAGGTTTAGAGTCTTTGATAAAATAAATTGATAAAATAAAAAATAATAAAAATTATTAATAATAATTAAAATAATAAAATAAATAATAAATAAAAATAAATAAATTTATAATTTTTGCAAGTAAATAACTGTCAGAACACATGGAAATATCTAAGAGTTTTTTCATTCAAGGGTACAATACTGCATTCTTCTAGTTTATTACACAGTCAATAAACACTGGTTTCCTAAATTACATAAAGATAATAATGAGAATTTAAAATATATAAAACAACTTAAAGAGATAGTTATAAAGAGTTAAATGTATACATATAAAGAAGTTGAAACAAAGGGAAAGTGTCTTTTTTATTGTAGACCAGATGCTCAATAAACCTTTTTTGAATGTTTGAATTGTCAATCATCAATTAACAAACCAAAAAGCTTATCTATTTTATAATAGTTATATATTCATCTTTCCTTTTTACTGGATTTCTTTTGGTATCAATTGTTCAAGTTTAGTTATTTTCAGTGTTCTAAAGAACTATCTATAGCTATATCCTTATCTGTATCTATCTTAAATGGGAATGAGGCATTAAATTGTTCTTGTTTCTATTTGGGCTGATATTTAAAGGTAGTAATAATGTGCTTTGTTCACATGTTGTATTATCACCTTTGAAACAGATTCCCCTTTCCCTGTGGTTATGTAGAAAGATATCTGTACTTTTCTGAAAGGAGTATATCAGAATACTTGGGCATGTCAAGAGCCCAGAGTTTACACTCTGGTGCTGTATGGATTTAGGAAGTATCCTTCTGACAAGAGTATTTGCAGCTGAAAGCCAAAGAAACTTTTAATTATAAAGGAAGTGAAACCATACTCTTTCTCCTTGAGATTGAGGATTATTATAACATCTCAGATTTCAGAGTGTTGCACATTGAAGTTTTCTATAAGGGAAGGTCAGTCCCATGTGGAAAAGACAATCTTCATTATGAAAGAGACTAGACTGGTGACTTGCACTTGACATTGTCTTAGGGAGGGTGGTATTTGAGCACACTGTATAGTTGATGTTTACACTCAGACCTATGATTGTGGACATGCTTGAGAAAATGGAAGGCAAGCAAGTTGAAAAATACGTTCTTTAAAAGATGTCATAATTAGTCACCTGATCTTTGACAAAGGAGTAAAGGCAATACAATAGAGTAAAGATAGTCTCTTGCACAAAAGGTACTAGAACAACTGGACATCCACATGCAAAAAAATGAATCTAGACAAACCTTACACACACAAAAATTAACTCAAAATAGATCATAGACCTAAATATAAAATGCAAAACTATAAAAGTCCTGGAAGATAACCTGGAAGAAAACCTAGATGACCTGAGATATGGCAATGACTTTTTAGATAAAACATCAAAGTTATGATCCATTAAAGAATTAGTAAGCTGGACTTCATTAAAATTAAAAATTTCTGCTCTGTGAAAGACAATGTCAAAAGTATGAGAAGACAAGACATATGTTAGGATAAAATATTTGCAAAAGACACATCTGATAAAAGAAAAAATATGTTATCCAAAATATACATAGAACTCTTAAAAGGCAACAACAAGATGTCCATTGACAGATGAATGGATAAAGAAGATGTGGTATATATATATATATATATATATATATATATACACAATGGAATATTATGCAGCCATCAAAAGGAATGAAATCTTGCCATTTGCAACGACGTGGATGGAACTGGAGGGTATTATGCTGAGCGAAATAAGTCAATCAGAGAAAGACATGTATCATATGATCTCACTGATATGGGGAATTCTTAATCTCAGGAAACGAACTGAGGGTTGCCGGAATGGTGGGGGGGTGGGAGGGATGAGGTGCCTGGGTGATAGACACTGGGGAGGTATGTGCTATGGTGAGAGCTGTGAATTGTGCAAGACTGTTGAATCACAGACCTGTACCTCTGAAACAAATAATACATTATATGTTAAAAAAAAAATAAGAAGATAGTAGGAAGGGAAAATTGAAGGGGGGTGGGAATCGGAGGGGGAGATGAACCACGAGAGACTATGGACTCTGAGAAACAAACTGAGGGTTCTGGGTGGGGGATGGGTTAGCCTGGTGATGGGTATTAGAGAGGGCACATACTGAATGGAGCACTGGGTGTTGTGTGCAAACAATGAATCATGGAACACTACATCAAAAACTAATGATGTAATGTATGGTGATTAACATAACATAATTAAAAAAAAGACAACAATAAGAAAACAAGCAACCCCATTAAAAAATGGGGCAAAATCTTAACATACACCCTGCCACAGAAGATATACAAATGGCAAATAAGCATATGAAAAGATATTCTATATCATATGTTATAAATGAAATGAAAATTAAAACAATGGGATACCACCACACACCTGTTAGAAGGGCCACAATTCAGAACACTGACGGCATCAAATGCTGGTGAGGATGTGGAGCAACAGGAACACTCATTCATTGCTGGTGGGAATGCAAATGGCACAGCACTTTGGAAGACAGTTTGGTGGTTTCTTATGAAACTAAAACACACTCTTACCATATGATCCAGCAATCATACTCCTTGGTATTTACCCAAAGGAGTTGACCATTTATGTCCACATAAAAATCTGCACACAGATGTGTATAGCAGCTTTATTCATAGTTAGTAGAACTTGGAAGGAAGCAAGATGTTTTTCACTAGGTGAATGAATAAATTGTGGTTCATCCAGAAAATGGAATATTATTCAGCACTAAAAAGAACTGAGCTATGAAACCATGAAAAGACCAAAAAGCCAATTTGAAAAAGCCACATCTTGTATGATTCCCACTATATGTCATTCTAGTAAAAGCAAAACAATGGAGACAGTAAAACGATCAGTGGTTGCCAGTGGTTAGGGGTGAGGGAGAATGGGCAGAGCACAGAGGATTCTTAGGGCAGTAAAAATACTCTTTATAATGTCATAATGGTGGATACATGACATTATACATTTATCCTAATCCATAGAATGTGTAACACCAGGAGTGAAACCTAAGGTAAATATGGACTTTGGGGGATAATGGTATGTCCATGTAGGTTTATCAAATGTAACAAATGTACTGTTCTGATGCCAGATGTTGATGATGGGAGAGGCTATGCATGTTGAGGGTAGGGGTAGGGGAGATATGGTAAACCTCTGTACTTTCCCCTTAATTTTACTTCAAACCTTAAACTGCTCTAAAAAAAGTTCTAAAAGAATAATAATTAAAAAGATATAACTGTTATAGGTAAGGCTCAAGGTAATTCTTTTTGCTGTGGAATCTCTTTAATGAACCTAACACTGGGAGGAATCCTTTCCCAAAGAAGGAGCAGCTGCATTGAAAAAGGCCTTACCTCAGAGCCAGACTGACTTCTGGGCATCTTACATTTCTGCCTACCTTGGAGCTTCAGCTCTGTGGCAATTTCTATTGCTTATGGCCTTGCACTGGATAGCTGAACTGCTCTGAACTTTAGCCAGGAGAGCAATTTGGTACTGGAGAACTTTTAACCACAAAGAGAGGCTGTGAAAAGGCCAACCCTTGCATAAATCTGGCTTAGTAAGGTACACTTGAGTTCTCAGTCTCTGACCACATTAGCCAGGCAAGCAGGAAAGGAGCAAGAATTCAACAAGCCAGGGCAAGCAAGTCCTTAGGAATAGTTTGGGATATTGGGTAAAGGCTGGCTTTCCCGCTATGAGAGGCAAGTGAGGATCCAGAGTTGTGAAAATTATTTTAATTATGACATCATTTTGTACTCAAAACAAGAAAAGTAGTATCCATTTTTCAACTATGTGTATTGAATTTCTGAATTTGTTTTTCAGTTTAAACCCATACCCTTTGCAGTACGTGCCCTCCTTAATACCCATCACCAGGCTGACCCATCTGTACTGCACGTACGGCATGGAGCACTGGGTGTTATACGCAAACAGTGAATCATGGAACACTACATCCAAAACTAATGATGTAATGTATGGTGATTAACATAACATAATTAAAAATAATAATAATAATAATTTAAAAAATTAAAAAAAATAAAAAAATAAACCCATACCCTTTAATTTTAAATATAAGTTTCTTCCAATAAATACACTGGTCCTTATTTGATAACTTGTCATTGAAATTGTTTCTTTTTACAGTCAATGTATATGTCGGTAAATATTTTAATTTCATTTAAACAGAAAAAAATTGAGCATATAGATATATCTGGGGTGGATCCTTTTTATGCTACACACATTTATCTTCATCATCATCATCATTACCATCATCATCATCATTTTCTGGGCTTTTGAAAAGCTGAACTCAGATAAGCAAGCCAGAAATTCAAACTATTATGGAAAAACAAACAACAACTCTTAGGCATCAAGAGCTTTGGCATCTTGTCCTAGCTCTGCCACCAACTAGCTGGGTGGGGCCTTGAATAAATCACCTAGATTCATAGGACTTTTGATTTGTCCTTTTTAAAATAAAGGAATTATACCAGATGATTTCCAAGACTCTTGCAGTTCTAAAAGGTCTAAATTTTTTTGATGTGCATTTGTTCAAGTATTTTATTCACATAGCAATATCCCATTTTACAAAATGCTGCCCAAGCAGGATATGCCACATCTATTGGGAATTAAATCAATCAGGTAGTAAAAACAACTATTTCATTTAGAATAGGGAAATGCCAAAAACAATTGCACAATCTTAATGTATTAAGATAGAGATTTCAAAATTTTTGACAACTTAATAATTTTAAAATATCCTGATTTTACTATTTTTTTCCCTTATGAAAAAGAAAAGGCTGTTCAGCACAATTAAAAATGAGTGCTTTCGGGGCGCCTGGGTGACTCAGTTGGTTAAGCGACTGCCTTCGGCTCAGGTCATGATCCTGGAGTCCCGGGATCGAGTCCCGCATCGGGCTCCCTGCTCGGCAGGGAGTCTGCTTCTCCCTCTGACCCTCCTCCCTCTCATGCTCTCTGTCTCTCATTCTCTCTCTCTCAAATAAATAAATAAAATCTTAAAAAAAAAAAATGAGTGCTTTGGGCACCTGTGTGGCTCAGTCAGTTAAGCATCTGAATCGATTTTGGCTCAGGTCACGATCTCAGGGATGTGAGATGGAGCCCCACCTACGTTGCATAGGACTTCATACTTGATGGGGTGTCTGCTTTGGATTCTCTCTCTGTCTCTCTCTCCCTCTGCCCCTCCCCCCTCAAATAAATCTTTAAGAATAAATGAATAAATAAATAAGTACAAGTATGAAGTCCATTGCTTTGAAAATACTAATTTATTGTCAACAGTGGTGTCTTATTTTTTTTTTTAATCAGCTGTCCATTTATGTGCTTATTGAACAACTATTCTGTGCCAGACACTGGGCATTAGGCTGGAAACACCCCAATTTCATGCACTTATAGAGTTCATATTCTACTGGAGAAATCTAGGAGACTAACAACAGTCAGTCACAGTACTTGAGAATAACAGTAAGAATAACAGTAATCTCAGAATTAATACTAATAATTACCATTTTTGAATGTATATCCAATGTCAAACACTGTCCCATACATTTTAATCTTATTTAATCTCACATCAAATGTTGGAAACAGATATTTACAAATGAGACAATGAAGTGAACAAAAAATGTGAAAAGTAGTAAGTGGTGGACTCCAGATTTGAATCCTGGTCTTAGTAAAAATCCCAGGCCTTTTAACTATTTTACACTGCCTTTCAAGACTACCTAAACAATTTGAGGTGAGAAACAAACCCTTTCGTAAAAAAAGAAAAGCATTGTGTTTTATTTCTAGAAATATAATCTGGAATTATAATTATAGATTATATAATCTAGAACTCATTTCTAGAATATAAATATCTAGCTAGGATCCTTACTAGGTTAATAACAAAGATTCTGGGGTCAGTCACTTTGAGGTAAACTCTAGATCTGCCAATAACTAGCTGTGTAAATCTGCATTGGGTCAATATTTGAACATATAATATTTAAACTTTATAAATTCAATATTTAACCATTCTTTGTCTCAGTTTTATTATCTATAAATGCTTGTATGACTATTAAATGAGCTAATAAGTGTAAAGTGCTTAGTACAGTGCCTAGTTGTATAATAAATAAATATTAGCTATTTTCACTGCTATTAATCTGTATTCTGTGGACTGATCAGAACAGATCTGAAGTTTTAAGGGACTCTGTTAGCAATCCTTCTTCTACCTCTTCCAGCAAATTTCAGGTTCCCATACTCTTGTATATCCTCCACTGCTAGTAAAAATTGGTCACTTGTCTATAAATGTCTCTTTCTCCTTCATTTCCATGGCTTCTCTACACACCTTAATCTTCCGTTTTTATCCTTCTCCTGCTATATTCTTTAATCTCTATATTTTTACTTTTCTTCCATTTTGTTCATTTCAAACTTGTAAAATTGATTCATAATTTACATGACAATTTTTACAGAATTTTTTCCCGTATGTTGACCCCCCACTGCACAACGCCTGCTGTTCAATCAGTACTTTTTAAAAATGTTTTATTGATTTTTTTGACAGAGAGAGAGTGAAAAAGAGAGAAAGCATGAGAGCATGGAGGGTCAGAGGGAGAAGCAGACTCCCCACTGAGCAGGGAGCCCGATGCAGAGCTGGATCCTGGGACTCCAGGATCATGACCTGAGCCGAAGGCAAACGTTTAACTGACTGAGCCACCCAGGCACCTCGATACTTGTACTTATTCAAAATGACCTTAAAACATAGACTTAAACTTAAAAATGAAGGGAAATTTGGGGAATTAAAAGATTAGTAACTTTTAATGCAAACATTTTTTTCATATATATATGTATATATATATTTTAAAGTAGGCAAGTGCTAAAGCAGTGATTTCACAATAATGAAAATTCTATTTATTGTAGCACTTGTATCTTGGCTCTTTATTTATAATCGACTCTCCCCCAACCCTAAATGTAGTGCACAATAAAATGGATTTTCCAGACAGAACTTAGTTTTTTTACTGCTCAATATATATCAGAGAAACTTTCTCCTCTTTGCATTCATTGGTAATTATGCAGCATTCCTTCAAAATACATCTGCATCTGGGTTTCTATTTTTATGTTTCCCTTTAAGCTATTTGCAGATGAAGTCACTCTATGGTGTATGGTGCTTTATTTCTTTTCTTGTGCTACAGTCAGCATAAAAACTTTACATCTCATAAAAAAGGAAAAGTATGCAATAAATGGATCTAATGAGCTTCTGAAAAATAGAAGTTTGAATATTTTATAAAATTAAGAGCTTTCAAAGGAGTTTGAATATATTACAAAATCAGAGCTTCCATTTCATGTATAAAAGAGCAGAGTAATTTGTCCATAAGAGTCAAATCTAAGAAAATCTTCACCCCTTTTTCCAGTTTGTCTAAATGTCCTTTATTTGTGGCTCATTAACAAGCTTATGGGAGATTCATTGATTTGATGTCTACTATGTTCAGGATGTTGCATCGGAGGGGTGTGGACTCCTTTAGGTCCTATCCTTTAATCAGCCTATAGTCCACCTGCCATGACATGGGCTCATGATTGGGCCTTGTAGGCAACAAGTACTAACTTTGGATTTTATCCTGATTTTATAAGTAATTGTGTCACTTTGGACAAGGCCACCTATTCTCATTCATTTACTCAATACATATTTAATGATGATTTTCTATTTCCCTATCACTGTTTCAGGTTCTAGGAATAGAGTGATGAGCACTGTATATGAAGAATCTGCCTTTATGTTTCAGTAGGACTGCCTTATAGTCACTGGCTCTATCTTCCCCTTTCTAAATGTGTTAAACTATCTCTTAGGGCATGGTGAGGAGTGAACTGGATAAGAGACATGAGACTCTAAGAGTAGTTTAATGCATGATGAAACATAAATGTTCAAGAAACGTTAGTTTGCATCCCGCAAAATTCCATTCTGATGGAACACATAATATACTTAGGTAAAATAGGTTAAAGATCAATGAAAAGCTTCTATAATCATAGAATGTATGACTTTGTTGCAGCATCATAATATTTTGATACATGTAGGTATGTGAAAGATGATGCCAACTGTAGTTGAAAACATTAATATTTTAACTTTGATAATTGTTTTGAACATTGGCAATGCCAAAAATAGCTTAAATTCTTTGGGTGTATAACATAATATTAAGATTCCATCTTAGAAGCTTCAGGGTGGTTTCCTCCAGTAGTAATCCAAATGGTATTCGATTCTTCTGCAGGGGAGATTTTTCTATTCTCATCTATTTGTTTGCTTATTTTATTTTTTATGTCAGTATCAATTCATAGATATTTATTTTATATTTTGGGTTATAATCCAAAACTTTAATTTATTTTGTTGTTCAAATTGTTCCAGCTTTGGCCATTTGGCTACTGTGACATGCCTCATCATTGTTTTGTTGTTGTTTTGCTATTTTTCTAAAACATTCCTTTTTTTAAAAGATTTATTTATTTATTTGAGAGAGACCGAGAGAGCATGTGCATGCGTGGGGGGAGGGGCAGAGGAAGAGGGAGAGAGAAAGTCTCAAGCAGACTCTCTGCTGAGTGCAGAGCCCCATGCAGAGCTCAATTCCACCACCGAAAATCTCCACCTGAGGCAAAATCCAGAGTTGGATGCTTAACCAACTGAGCCACTCAGGTGCCCCCTGTTGTTTTAGTTTTTACACTGCTGAATACTCCACGCTCACTCCATGCCCTCAGTCCTAGAATTAGCCATTTTCTTCAAGAAGTCCTGATTTCTTTTATTGGAGAATGATATTAGAAACTAAGGCCTGGGGACTAGGCCTGATCCATGGGAGGAGTGAGGTTGGCTATGGAGCATAAAATGCACCTTAGAATGATCTCCTCTTGGGGCAAAAGTACATATTTTGTGCCAGGCACTGTTCTGGATGAAGCAGTGAAGGAACAAAATCTCATTTCTCATAAATCTTACATTCTAATAAAGGGAGACAGAAAATAAAGAAATTAAGCATAATACAGTTCACTTGGAGAAAAGCACTAAAGAAAAAATAAAGTACTACATGAGGATAGAGAGTAACAGTGTAGGAAAGGATGTTTTGAATTGGATGATAAGAAAATAATTAGTCTTAAAAGCTAAAGGAAACCAGGTATTCAAAAATTAGGAGAAAGTGTGTTCTAGGCAAAGGACACAGCTTGTGCAAAAGCACTGAGAAGAGAATGTGCTTGGTGTATGCAAGGAGCAGCGAGGAGGCCAGAGTAGCTGGAGTTCCAAGAAGAGAGGGAGTGTGATGGAGTGAATGAAATCCGTGAGGGATAGTGTAGATCATACAAAGCAGGGCTTACAGCTCATGCTTGACCCACCAGCTATTTATATATGCCTTCCCAACAATTATACATGTTTTTACAATTTTAAATGTTTGGAATAAAATATCAAAAATAAAATAATATTTTATAATACTTGGAAATTATATGAAATTCAAATTTCAGTGTCAATAAATAAAGTTTTATTGGAACACAGCCACAACCTTCTGTTTTTGCCTTATCTGTGACTGTTTTCATACTACCACAGCAAAGTTTGGTAATTACTACAGAAAATATATAATGTCTAGCCTTTATAGAAAAAGTTTTCCAACTCCTGATATAGAACTTTACAGGAAATAATAAGAATTTAAAATTTTATACTGAAGGAGATGGGGAGCTGTTGAGGGTTTTAGAAGAGAGGATTTACATGATCTAGCTTGTTTTCAAAAAATCAAATAAGTTAATAGAATCAATAAATTTCCTATATAAAGAGAACAACAAAGGTATCTTTTATTATGTTAGTGAGGTGACTTTGGGATCACACCTAAGGGTGGGTGCTGGTTTGCTAGGCTGATTGGAAAGTTGGAACTTCCAGCCCACCCGCCTAACCTCCATGGAAGGGAAGATGTTGGAAGCTGGAGGGAATTGATAGCCAATGGCCAATGATTTAATCAATCATAACTAAGTAATGAAGCCCCCATAAAAACCCAAAAGGATGGGGTTTGGAGAGCTTCTGGGTTGGTGAATGTGTAGAAATTTGGGGAAAGTGTCCCTCAGAGAGGGCATGGAAGTTCCATACCCTTTCTACATATTTTGCCCTATGCATCTCTTTCATCTGGCTGTTTTTGAGTTATATCTTTTTATAATAAAGTGTTAAAGAACAAAAATTCAGCAGAGTAAATTTGAAGATCCAATTGGATTAGCTGTATCTCATCTAGCAAGTAGAGGGAAGCTCTGAAATAAAGGAAAGTTTTTTTATAGGAAGGAGGGTGAGGCAAGAAAGTTACTAGCCAAAGAAAAGAAGAGATGATCCAGGCAAGGTCACCTTTCCTTAGGTGGAAGGGCAGGGGGTCTTATTAGGTGGATTACCTCATCTTCTTTTGGGAGAGGAAGAGAGTCCATGTGACAGACTACCTCATGGTGCTTATCAGAAAATTCCTGATTGATAGGTTAAGACTTAACATTTCTTTGGGGGTTTGAAACTGCAATTAGGTTAGGTCTTAAGTCCTGGTTTGGTGACTTAGGCGAGTCCAAGTGATGTTGTTTTGAGCCTGTAGTTTTCTTTTCAACACTGGTTATCTAGTAAGTAAAATGTTTCTATGAGTTCTGTGAGCCACTCTAGCAAATGAATCAAATTCGAGGAGTGGATTATTTGAACCTCCAATCTATAGCCTATTGGTCAGAAGCATGGGTGACAACTGGGCTTGCTATTGGCATGTGAAGGGGGGAGGCAATCCTGTAGGACTGCACCCTTAACCTGTGGAATTTGATGCTATCACTGGGAGACAGTAACTGAACTGAATTGAATTGTAGGACAGCTGGTGTCTGAGAATTGCTTGGTGGTATAGAGAAAAACCCTCAACATATTGGAATTGGTGACTAGAAAAATAACAGGTGAAACTTTTGGCCAGAGAGCCTCTTAGTTCCATTTTTCCTGTTTCTATATATTCCTATATATTTGTTCCTATGTATATTTCTATAAAATTTAAGATGAATAAAATATAAAATTTCCTTAAAAAGACCTAAATATGATAATATAACTATTGGGCTGTGATTGACAAAAAATAAAACACAAGAACCATGAAAATTCAATTCATTTATTTACAATATAACATTTAGTTTGAGGTTGCAAAACCTACAGGGTCTTGGCAGGAGCTTCTAAAGAGGTTAAAAAGGATTCAGGTTTGGGAAGGATGAAGAAGGAACACTCAAAACATTGCTAAACTGAGAAACAAAAGTAGGGTCCAAGTATTCACTTTGCATGCCTGGAGATTACAGGGAGGGGACCCTCCAGAAAGCAGAAAAGATGACTTTAGAATCCAGGCAAACAATCCTTGATTCATCCCTATCTTGCCAACCAAAATAGATTTAATTGTTATGAGTTGTTTTTTGCTGAACTCAACATGAAAAAAGTTTGTGTTGTAAAACAAACAGTTACTAGGAAAGAGAGTCCTTCCAGGCTTTCAGCAGTAGACAGTTCAGTTGGCCTAGGCAGTTCGGTTCCTTCTTCATTATGCCTTCGACTGAGAAGTTGTGCAAGAACTTGAGGCCTTGATGGAAAGGTTAGAGAAAAAGTGGAGTTGAGGTCACTGGAAATGGGGAACCCTTGCTGCAGTTGAGACCATTAGATCTTTTGACATGTGCATTCAGGTCTCTCTCTGAGATATTTTTTTTTTTTTAATTTTTTTATTTTATTATATTATCTTAATCACCATACATTACATCATTAGTTTTTGATGTAGTGTTCCATGATTCATTGTTTGCACATAACACCCAGTGCTCCATTCAGTACGTGCCCTCTTTAAGACCCATCACCAGGCTAACCCATCCCCCCACCCCCCTCCACTCTAGAACCCTCAGTTTGTTTCTCAGAGTCCATAGTCTCTCACGGTTTGTCTCCCCACCGATTTCCCCCCTTCATTTCTCCCTTCCTACTATCTGCTTTTTTTTTTTTTTAACATATAATGTATTATTAGTTTCAGAGGTACAGGTCTGTTATTCAACAGTCTTACACAATTCACAGTGCTCACCATAGCACACACCCTCCCCAGTGTCTATCACCTAGCCACCCCATCCACCCCACCACCACTCCAGCAACCCTCAGTTTTTTCCTGAGATTAAGAATTCCTCATATCAGTGAGATCATATGATACATGTCTTTCCCTGATTGACATATTTCACACAGCATAATACCCTCTAGTTCCATCCACGTCATTACAAATGGCAAGATTTCATTCCTTTTGATGGCTGTATAATATTCCATTGTGTGTGTGTGTGTGTGTGTGTGTGTGCGCACACCACATCTTTCCATTCATCTGTCGATGGACATCTTGGTTCTTTCGTAGTTTGGCTATTGTGGACATTGCTGCTATAAACATCAGGATGCATGTACCCCTTCAGATCACTATATTTGTATCTTTGGGGTAAATACCCAGTAGTGCAATTGCTGGGTCTTAAGGCAGCTCTATTTTCAACTTTTTGAGGAACCCCCATACTGTTTTCCAGAGTGGCTGCACCAGCTTGCATTCCCACCAACAGTGTAGGAGGGTTCCCCTTTCTCCGCGTCCCCACCAACATCTGTCGTTTCCTGACTTGTTAATTTTAGCCATTCTGACTAGTGGGAGGTGGTATCTCATTGAGGTTTTCATTTGGATTTCCCTGATGCCGAGTGATGTTGTGGACTTTTTCATGTGTCTGTTGGCCATTTGGATGTCTTCTTTGGAAAAATGTCTGTTCATGTCTTTTGCCCATTTCTTGATTGGATCATTTGTTCTTTGGGTGTTGAGTTTGATAAGTTCTTTATAGATTTTTGATACTAGCCCTTTATCTGATATGTCTTTTGCAAATATCTTCTCCCATTCTGTCAGCTGTCTTTTGGTTTTGTTGACTGTTTCCTTTGCTGTGCAAAAGCTTTTATCTTGATGAAGTCCCAATAGTTCATTTTTGCCCTTGCTTCCCTTGCCTGTTTCCTTTCCCAAATTAGGGAAGTTCTCTGCTATAATTTGCTCCAATATACCTTCTGCCCCTCTCTCTCTTTCTTTTTCCTCTGGGATCCCAATTATTCTAATATTGTTTCATCTTATGGTATCACTTATCTCTCAAAATCTGCCCTCATGATCCAGTAGTTGTTTATCTCTCTTTTTCTCAGCTTCTTTATTTTCCATCATTTGGTCTTCTATATCACTAATTCTCTCTTCTGCCTCATTTATCCTAGCAGTTAGAGCCTTCATTTTTTTTTTTTTTATTTATTTGAGACAGAGAGAACGAGAGAGAGAGCACATGAGAGGGGGGAGGGTCAGAGGCAGAAGCAGGCTCCCCACTGAGCAGGGAGCCCGAGAGAGCCTTCATTTTTGATTGCACTCATTAATAGCCTTTTTGATTTCAACTTGGTTAGATTTTAGTTCTTTTATTTCTCCAGAGAGGGTTTCTCTAATATCTTCCATGCTTTTTTCAAGCCCAGCTAGTATCTTTAAAATCGTCATTCTGAACTCTAGTTCCAACATTGATTAGGTCCCTGACAGTCGGTACTGCCTCTTGTTCTTTTTTTTTGAGTTGATTTTTTCCATCTTGTCATTTTGTCCAGAGGACAATAGATGAGAGAACAAAACGCTAACAGGGTAACAACGACCCCAGAAAAATATACACTAAACAAATCAGAAGAGACCTGAAACCAGGGGAAAAGAAAGGGAAAGAAAGAAAAAAGAAAAAAAAAAAGAAAAAGTAAAAGATTAAAAAAAAAAGAATATGATCAAATATGATCAGGCTGGTACATAGATCAGTGCCACACACTAGACTTTGGGTGTATTTTGGTCTGTTAAAAGAAAGTGCCTCCCAAAATTTTAAAGAAAGAAAAACTTATATATGTACAAAAATAAGGGTAAATATGATGAAGCAATGGAATATGACTGTAAAGATGAAAATTATAAAATATTTTATAAAAGGAATTGATAAGAAGTTGGTTGAAAAAAGAAAGAAGAGGATTTAAAAAAAAGGGAGAGAAAGTGATCAGGCAAGATAGTAGAACAAAGCCATACACTAGAGATTTAGGGTATCTTTTGGTCTGTTAGAAGAACTGTATCCCAAAATTTTAAGGTGAGAACTTACATATATATATATATATATATACCAAAAATAAGGTTAACTACTATGAAGGGATAGAATATGACTCTAAAAATGAAAAATAAAAATTTTTTTTAAAAAAGGGATTGATAAGATGTTGGTTGAAAAAGGAAAAAAGAAAAATTCAAAAAAAAAGAAAAAGAAAGTTAAAAAAAAAATTAACTTTGAAAGACTAAAGTATCATGGGAAAAAAGCCATGAATTCTATGTGCAGTATTCCCCAAGCACTGGAGTTCTGTCATTCTCATTGATCGGTAAACTTGGTCTTGGTTGGCTGTTCTTGCTGATCTTCTGGGGGAGGGGCCTGTTGCCATGGTTCCCAAAAGGCTTTGCCAGAGGCGGAATTGCCCCACCCTTGCTGGGTCCGGGCTAAGTAATCTGCTTGGGTTTGCTCTCGGGAGCTTTTGTTCCCTGCAAGCTTTCCATACGGCTTTGGAGGATGAGAGTGAAAATGGCAGCCTCCCAATCTCCGCCCTGGAGGAGCCAAGAACTTGGGGCCCCGCTCCTCAGTGCACCCCCAGAGAAAAGCAGTTAGTCACTCCTGTCTCCCCAGGCTCCGGCCGCACTCCGTGCTCACCTGGCCTGTGACCCAGCATTTCTATCTCTGGCACCTGACCCCGTGTGGAGTCTCCAAACCCAGCAGGTCCCTGCGGCGCACTCCCGCGCGGCTCCTCCCAGGGGAGGAAGGGGAGTCTCCCCGGATCTGCCGCTTGTTGGGTCCCTGCTGGAGGAGCAGTGGCCCGACTGTGCCGCGGATCACGGTTTATGGCAACCCCGAGCTGAGAGCCCGCGCCTGGGCTCCGCCTCTGCAGCCGGCTTCCCTGCTCCGATACCTGGGAGCTCTGCCACACTCAGGCACCCCCGGTCTTTCTGTGACCCCGAGGGTCCTGAGACCACACTGTCCCACGAGGGTTCCACCCCCCGCTTAGCCACTGGAGCAACCTCCCTCAGCAGAGCTGACTTCTAAAAGTTCCGATTTTGTGCTCTGCAGCTCTATCACTTGCCAGAAGCAGCCGACAGAGGCCCCCTCCCCTGCCATCTATCCTCCGGAATATCACTTCGGATTCACTTCTCCGCATGCACGTCCTACCTTCCAGAAAGTGGTCACTTTTCTGTTCATTGAATTGCTGCTATTTTTTTCTTTGATCTCCTGTTGAGTTTGTAGGTGTTCAGAATGGTTTGATCCCTATCCCGCTGAATTCCTGGGACCAGACGAAATTTAGATCTCCTACTCCTCCGCCATCTTGCTCCTCCTCTCTCTGAGATAATATTTTACTGCTTCTCTCATCACATCAATTTTTTTTTCTCAGTATAGATTTTAATGTATATCTTAAGGACTGATGAAAAGAGATCTGAAGATACGTTAGAATGTAAGAGCATTTTTAATATAGAAAACTAAATGACATGAATAATAGCTACAGTCAATTTCTTGTAAAGAAGTAATAGCCATAGTTGATTTCTTGTATAGGTAAGAGATTCCTGTACTATTTACATACATCAAATGGAATCAAATGCTTAGATGGAATTCATATAACTTCTCAATTTCTACCTTCAGTAATGAAATAGGAAGTCAGTTAAAATATGTACTATATAAATAATTCTGAATACATGTTGAGGCAGACACCCATTAGCACTCTGGAGAGGTAGGTATAATTTTGAAACACAAATTCTGAGCATGGTACCTGCACTGTACTACAATAATCAGAGGTAGGCGAAACTAAAAGTAACACGTAATACACTAAGGATCCTAATGGTTGTTTTTGGGAAAGATGTAGGGGGTAGGGGTGCAGTTGGAACAAATCAAATGAAAGTAAAATACTATAACACCAGAAGCCATGAAAGAAATATTAAAATATAAAATAAATTTGAGGACCATAAGAAAACTTCTGGATGACAGCAAATGAAGTTCAACAAATTTTGAAGATATTTCTTTAGAAATTTCCAAGAAATCTGGGGCGCCTGGGTGGCTCAGTCATTAAGCGTCTGCCTTCGGCTCAAGTCATGATCCCAGGGTCCTGGGATTGAGCTCCGCATTGGGCTTCCTGCTCCACGGGAAACCTGCTTCTCCCTCTCCCACTCCCCCTGCTTGTGTTCCCTCTCTTGCTGTGTTTCTCTTTGTCAAATAAATAAAAAAATCTTAAAAAGAAAAAAGAAAAAAAAAACCGCTGTGTTTTTCTCTGTCAAATAAATAAATAAAATCTTAAAAAGAAAAAAGAAAAAAAAATTTCCAAGAAATTTGATATATAGTAGCTGAAGTAAATCTTTTACTTTGGTATGTGGCCTCAGTGGAGGCTGAATACTTGTTAAGAAAAAGAAAACTGTGGTGGATTCTGGTTAGATTACATGTACTCCTCTCTATTCACTTCATTTGGAACCTAATGGATTTAATCGTGGATTCTGAAAAGATTGAAAAATTGTAATCTGGTTTTCTGACATCATAATCTCAAGCATTGTTCATTACAATTTTTTAAAAGATGTATTCTGAATGATTTTATGAAGTTGAGAAAAATAGATATAGATGTTATAGATACACTTTTATTGGCTATGTCCTTCTAAAAATTTATACAATGGAAAGCCAACTGAATTCAGTGATAAAGAAGGTGCTACTGGAAATTATAAGGTGTGCAATTTTAGGGTGAGTAATTTTTTACAATACTTCTTTAAGACTAATATAAATTGGGGCATTAGGTTGTGATCAAGGAAAATCTTATTAGCTTGATTTATATAGTTTCTTTCCTCATATCATAGTCTAGAAACAAACAAAAAAAATGGTCTTATAGGAAAATCCAAAAGGCTATAAACTGAAAGGGATCAAAATTATTTTCCTCAATTTAAAGAAGTTATAGAATCCTGGAGCCTGGATGGCTTAGTAGGTTAAGCATCTACCTTCAGCTCGGGGTCCTGAGATCGAGCCCCACGTCGGGCTCCCTGCTCAGCAGGGAGTCTGCTTCTCCCTCTCCCTCTGCCTCTCCCCTCACTTGTGTACTCTCTCTCTCTGAAATAAATAAATAAAATCTTAAAAAAAAGTTATAGAATCCTACAGATAAAACAAACAGACAAACAAATGAAACAAAAAAACAAAAGCAATCACAATTCATACCAAGTAAGCCTTGATAAAAGAGTCAAGCCAGGATATAAGGAGATAGGTTCTAGTCCCATCTTGCTATGAGAACTTCAGCAAACCAATTCTTTTTGTAGTTCTCTATCTACTCATCTCTTAGTTAACTGGATGCTCTCCAAATATTTTCAAATTCTAAAATTAAACCATCTCATTTAAAGCTTTATGTTCAATTAGAGCTGAAATTTTCTATGGAGTATGGACAAGCCTAAAGAGGGCATAAATTAGGGCAAGTCTCATTTTAAATTAACAACTATAAAAGTGGATAGCTTCAAACAGGAATGAGGTATTGATACATGCTACAATATAAATGAAACTTGCAAACATTAAAGACTGGTTAAAGAAGCCAGTTGCAAGTGACCATATAGTGCACGATTTCATTTATATGAGATATCCAAAAATGGAAAATCTATATAGACATAAATCATATTACTAGTTGCCTGGAGCTAGGTGGATGGAGAGGGAAAAGAGAGTGTCTGCTAAGGGATATGAGATATCTTTGGAGGGGCAGGATGATGAAAATGTTTTTAAAATTTGACTGTGCCGATGGTTGCACAAATCTGTAAATATATTAAAAACTATCGAATTGTCCATTTTACATAGGTGAATTGCATGTGAAATATATATCTTAAACAAACAAACAAATAAAAAACAAACAAAAAAACCTAGACAGCTTCAGCCTTGAATAAAACAGACCCAAAGTAAGCCAAGTCCAATGGAATGTAAGCACCACAAATGCAGGGATTTGACTCTTTTGTTCACTGCTGAATTCTCAGCACTGAAAAACTGTGCCTAGCACAAGTTATACACTCAACAACTATTTGTTGACTGAAGTCTTGTATTAAGAACAGAAAAGCAGATAACTTCACCCTTGCAATCATTTTTAGACTTCCATATTTTTACTAACCTTTTCTTCTCCATCTGTTAGCAGTGCCAAAGAATTATCTTTATTTCTAGTCTGGCTACACCAGGGCTTTTGGTTTCCTATAGACAGCAATCCAGATCTATGGCTGTTATTGGCAGCCACGTTGGAGATGTGTTAACTGAAAGAAGGCGAGGCCCTTAAGCATCTGAAGCAATTCTGTACCACTTGTCTTTGAGGGTGCGCAGCACCTGGTCTGGGAAGCCTAACTGGAGCAGTGTCTTAGAAGCTTTTGCTAAATCTGGAGAGCAAGCTGTACGTGTCTATTTCCTGTCTTTAATTCTATGGCTTTTTGTTTTACCAGTATGGAAAATACACTTGTTTCCTGTCTGAGGCTTATGTCTCTGGTTCCAGCATATGGGCTTTCTCTCAGTGATTTGCCAGGGAAGTAGTTATGAGAGGAGATGCCTATCTCAAAAGATCTTAATCCTATAGTGTCTTTAAGAAATTATTTTGTTAAAAAATTATATTCCTGGGGTGCCTGGGTAGTTCAGTCAGTTAAGCGTCTGCCTTCGACTCAGGTCATGATCCCGGGGTTCCGGGATTGAGCCCCGTGTCTGGATCCCTGCTCAGCGGGGAGTCTGCTTCTCCCTCTCCCACTGCCCCTCCCCCTGCCCGTTCTCTCTCTCTCATTTTCTCTTTCTCTCAAATAAAATCTTAAAAAAATATATATTCCTATTATTGCAGATGCTAATTTACTAGCAAGGTTTCATTATTTTAACTGGACACAATGTCTTTATTTAGGCTTTTTTTTCTTGATTTTATTTATTTTTTTTTTCATTTTTTGCTTTCCGCTTATGTTTACTTTAATAGACTATATGCTACCTTGGGTTTCTATATACAGGTTCCTATTTGGCTCAACAGTGAATCTTTATGCTCTGTCATAGACTTCCCAGTTTTAATAAAGTAGATTCTTTGCGGGGCGCCTGGGTGGCTCAGTTGACTGCCTTTGGCTCAGGTCATGATCCTAGAGTCCCGGGATCGAGTCCCGCATGGGGCTCCCTGCTCAGCAGGGAGTCTGCTTCTCCCTCTGACCCTCCCCCCCTCATACTCTCTCTCTCTATCTCATTCTCTCTCTCAAATAAATAAATAAAATCTTAAAAAAAAGTAGATTCTTTGCTAATTTCTATTTTCCCTACACAAAATTAGCATGACTATCCAAAGTTGAATTGGACATATAGCTGACCAATTATTATTCTTTATCAATAACCAAGATCGAGTTTGCTCAACATCTAGGTACAGATAATTTATGAACCTAGCCTCATATTTAGTAAAACTTTGAACATAGATTCAGTAAACAAAAAACTAAGTTAGTAAAAGATAAATGATGAATTAATCCATTAACACTTCAACAATCCAGAGTTGCATACTGTTAGCTCTATGGAATGCTATAGAATAATTGGAGCTTAAAGCTATTAAATTAACTAAGTAGGTAGATATTGGATATTGCTTTTGAAAAGAAAGGTAGAAGATATAGTTTGACAAATACAAAAAATGTATTCCATTTTTTAATTAAATATTAGTAATTTTGCTTTTATAAGTGGATGTTGTTAAACTAAATGCGAATGAAAAAAATACATAAGATAGTTTAGAGAAAAAAATAAAATATATAATACCCAATCTATAAATGAGAACTAAAAGTAGACTCACGCCTTGTACATTACATACAATTTTAGGCCGGTTTATTCAAATCAATTCTGCTTATCTGTTTTATGGGACCATTTAAAGTATCGCAAAGCATTAAGTTCCTTAG
This sequence comes from Neomonachus schauinslandi, assembly GCF_002201575.2. Lineage (NCBI taxonomy): Eukaryota > Metazoa > Chordata > Mammalia > Carnivora > Phocidae > Neomonachus > Neomonachus schauinslandi. The sequence goes on along the minus strand of NC_058406.1, from coordinate 85,671,546 downwards.
AACATTCTTTTCTTTATTTTAGTATTTTACCCTAAATGATATGCTCTTCTAAAAAGGAAGTACATTTTTCTTTTTTTTCATTTTTCTGATTTGTACTAAATACAATGAAAAGTTTTTCCAAAAAAAAAAAAATTTATTTTTCCCTATAAACCCAAATGAATGAAAAATCTGTTAGTGAGATTCTAACTATAGAGCACAATTTCAGTGGCTAACCTGATGACAAGCAAAACTTATATAGAAATTTCTGGGCTGTTCCTTCTATGACTACTTTCCATGGATTTTTTTTTTTTTAAGTCTGGTTGAAGGCAATTCACGTGTATATTCATTAAATCCTGTGTTCTATTGTCCCAATTGCAGTTTTGTAGCAGAGTCTGCACTGTCATCAGAGTATTGAGCCATCAATGACTAGGTCTCATGTTTTTGGCTAACTACATCACAGTGATCCAATAGATTGAAAATTAAAAACATAACCCTGCTGGTTTGAATATTCTGGTAGGGGCTGAAAAAACAATCAGCATATTTAGGCAGTGACTAATGTCAATCAATAGGGAAACATTAGTCTTACATATCAAAACTGAAGAAAAAGAATTTTTAAATTCATTCCATAACTGGAAGCCTGTATCCCCCATTCCCCTTCACCTGTTTTACCCATAACCCCCTGCCCCCCCCTGCCCACAACCATCAGTTTGCTCTAAAGGTGGAGAAATATTTTAAGTAGCTCATGCTTTAAGGTCCCCTTTTTTTCTAAAGGTCCATTTTAAACATCAGAATTTAAATCTCTCAGTTTAGAATCTAATCTTCATTGCATGGGGGATGTGGCAAAGTGAAATGTGTATCAGTTTTAGGTTAGGAGAAATCTGGGTTTGAATTCTAATGCTGCTACATTTTGGCTTAGTTTCTTGACTGTAAGATAAAAATCTAAGTATCTACATCATTTTATTGAGAGAACTCAATGAAATAATATATGTAAAATAGTGTAACATATGTTCTAGACATGCAATGCCAGGCATCATTATATAGGGGTTTAGTGTGGTTATTTGATATGACCAAATCTATAAACCACTGTTACCAAGATCAAAAGCAAGCCCTTCAAGTTATTGATTCCAAAAACTATTTTCCTAAATCCTAAATGCCTGTATACCACCTTTTGTATTTTAAAATGAGTGGAAAAAATTAATGAATAAATGACACAATTCTACATTTTATAGTTTCTTTATATTTTTGTACTATTAAAATGTTTACTAAACACTTTGATACCTGCTGAAATTGCCATTTGTTTTTGTAACAAATTCTTTACTAAAACTATTGCCATCCAGAAACATAGCAAATTTTATCTTTTTTAAAATTTTATTATTGTTATGTTAATCACCATACATTACATCATTAGTTTTTGATGTAGTGTTCCATGATTCATTGTTTGCATATAACACCCAGTGCTCCATGCAGAACGTGCCCTCTTTAATACCCATCACTGGGCTAACCCATCCCCCCACCCCCCTCCCCTCTAGAACCCTCAGTTTGTTTTTCAGAGTCCATAGTCTCTCATGGTTCCTCTCCCCCTCCGATTTCCACCCCCTTCATTTTTCCCTTCTGCTATATTCTTCTTCTTCTTCTTTTTTTTTTTTAACATATAATGTATTATTTGTTTCAGAGGTTGTACAGGTCTGTGATTCAACAGTCTTACACAATTCACAGCGCTCACCGTAGCACATACCCTCCCCAATGTCTATCACCCAGCCACCCCATCCCTCCCACCCCCCACCACTCCAGCAACCCTCAGTTTGTTTTCTGAGATTAAGAACAGCAAATTTTAGTCCAGTTTCAACTATCTCCGTGTTGGCGAGGATTTCAGGCGAAATATGAATGTTCACAAACTCATAATCAACAGGAAATGTACTTTCTGAACCAAAGTGAAATGCAAGTTCCTATTTCCAAAACACTGAAATTTGAAATCCACAGAACACTGCATATAATTAAAGCACACCTCCCAGTTTAATGAGAACTTTTCCAATTGATCCAAGAGATACAACCTAAAATAGAAAGGACCTCAGTGTCTTTGAGCCTCAGCCTTAGTAGCGGGAAACGGCAGAGATGCAGAGCAGCTATGTTGGGGAAGTTTTCATAAAGGAGACTTGTTCTATTATTTCACAAGTTTATGGAAAAACACTGTGCTGTAAAAATAAATTATTCATAAAATTGATCTCATATGCCAAAATAAATCTATGATGTCATCTAAATTGGATCCTTTGAACAATGGTTTTAGCCTAGTTCTATGTAGTATCCTGGGTGGGGACAAGGGAGAGCAGGGAGAAAAGGCAGAAGTTATCACCTTTTGTAGGAATACTGGGAAAATGCTCTATACACCAGTTTATAAACAGCACACAGGTGCTATGTGTGAACGTCAATGCTGTCTTTGATCTGCAGCCATATAACCTAATATACCAAATATCTACAGGAAAATAATGTGTCCCAATTAATTGAAAGAAATTCAAGTCAAAAAAATCAATCACACCATTTAGTGGGTAGGAAAAGCACTTATTTAACAAACTGTATTATTTTTTAAAAAATATTTTATTTATTTTATTTGAGAGAGTGCGAGTGAGCATGAGCAGGGGTGGGGAGAGCAGAGAGAGAAGCAGACTCCCTGCTCAGCAGGGAGCCCAACATGGGGCTCGAACCCAGGACCCTGGGATCATGACCTGAGCCGAAGGCAGATGTTTAACCAACTGAACCACCCAGGTGCCCCAACAAACTGTATTATTTTTCACTCAGATATTCTTGTGTATCCTGTAGTACTGTAAGCAGTGTGGCCCACAGATCAGAAGCAGCATTTAGGAGTTTCTTAGAAATGTAGAATCTGCAGTCCCACCTCAGGGCAACTGAATTAGAATCAGTTCAAGAAGTACTAAGACAGGGGCGCCTGGGTGGCTCAGTCGTTAAGCGTCTGCCTTCGTCTCAGGTCATGATCCCAGGGTCCTGGGATCGAGCCCCGCATCGGGCTCCCTGCTCGGCAGGAGGCCTGCTTCTCCCTCTCCCACTCCCCCTGCTTGTGTTCCCTCTCTCGCTGTGTCTCTCTCTGTCAAACAAATAAAATCTTTAAAAAAAAAAAAAAAAAAAGAAGTACTAAGACAGAATTTCAAAGCTATTGTGAATGTAAGAATCCTGACTGTAGTAGTCAATAGCATCCATCCAATCTAGACTGATGAACCGAAATGGTTCATTCACTGTTTTCCTTTTTTTCCTTTTCATTGTTTTCTTTTAAAAAAATCTCATTCTGTAAGGAGATATTACTTATAAACCACTAAGTGAACAAATTCTAATTGTACAACCCAATAAATATTCACACATATACACTACATTTCGATCTCTTCCACATTTATCTTAATTAACTTTTACTCTTTTTCTACTCTTGCATCCTTTATGGCTAGGGGGACATTACATGCTCCTGAAGACTGCTACCTTCTTTAGAATTTTAGTTTTCAACCTCACTTGGATCTCCAGTATTGCATGGCAATTCTCGCCTTTATCCTTATTTAGCTATTTTCTCAACAGGTATTTCAAACTTTTGTCACCATCCTCGGCATTTTTTCATTTCTATTTTCTTTTTTGATTTTGTGGATGATCTTTTCCCTTTCTTCACTAATAGAGGCAATCCTGTAAGAACTTTCTTCCCTCCTCCTCACCTCCTTACTTGTTTCTAACGTTTAGAAACAGTATCCATATCTATTCTTTACTCCCCTCTCTACCTGTGTCCCTAGCTGTGCCTCATCCCCTTCTGTCTTCTCTGTGATTCATGATTTGGCTTCATCAGTTATTCATTTTCTTCCATTTAATAATTGTATATATATGTTTATAAATGCACATATGCGTGTATATATAAAATTGTGCTCCCCTAATTAAAAAGAAAACAGTTTTCCCTTGACTCTGTCATCCTCCGGTTTCTATACCACCTTTTTCCGTCATTTCATAGTCAAACTTCTTGAGCCCTTTGACTTACCTCAATGTTTCCTTGTGGTATCTCTTACTCACATTTCCTCAGCTGTAGGTGCACTTCTCCATTCCTCTGTTTGTTTTTTTGTTTTTGTTTTTTAAAGTAGGTGCTCTGCGCAACGTGGGGCTTGAACTCACAGCCTCGTGATCAAGAGTCGCATGCTCTATGGAGTCAACCAGCTGCCCCTCCTCCATTCCTCTACTAAAACAACTCCTGCCAATATTATCAGTGACCTTTGTCAAATCCAGTAGATATCTTTTGGTTTCATCACTTAATTTCTGATTGAGTTTTCCTCAACAATTTCTTCCCTCGACCACAGTTATAATTTGTTTCTCACACTTCAAAAGCTGTGCTTTTTCCATCTGTGAGAAGTATGGTAAGTACATTTTATATTCTATAAATGCTATTGCATATCACATCGGTATTTTTGCATTTATGTAGTTCTTTTTGTCTCTAGCTTACACTATCCCCTCAAAATAATGTTTCCCAAATATATGTTAATTCTTTTCTTCCCTACCCCCATCAATATGGTTTGGTTCATTGGTTTTTAGTTTATGAAGAGAGTGAAATAACAATTTGTGAATGACTACACCAACACTGTGGTAGGGAATTTATATGTACTTTGCTATGCAGAAAACAGTTGCATAATTATGATTATTCTAGAATGGTTCTGATACTGATTTCCCATCTTCCATCTTCCCTTCTAAGAAAATGCTCAAAATTCTTTGCCATATACTGCAACGAAATTCCTCTCTTCTTGTATTGCTTGGATTTTTCTTCAGATTCTCTTCTATGTGTCCCATATGTCCTTGTTATGATTACCTGCAGAGGTGTGGTTACCTTCTTCTATTTGGGCTATCATTCTCTTTTTCTCTTTCTTCCAAGTTTTTATTTAAGTTCCAGGTAGTTAACCAGTGTAATATTAGTTTCAGGTGCAAGATTTAGTGATTCGTCACTTAAATATTTCGGGCTATCATTCTTAATTGAAAATTTTGGTATTTGTAATTAGTCAAAATTATTTTTAGTGAGACATTTTATTTAAAAGTTGCAAACACATCTTGGAAAAAAAAGGAGGTAAGAGTAGTCCTGAGTGCCTAGTACTCCCTAAATTGGACTCACAAGACAGATACTAACTTTAAAATATTGAAAATAAAAGGATAGGGGCGCCTGGGTGGCTCAGTTGGTAAAGCAACTGCCTTCGGCTCAGGACATGATCCTGGAGTCCCGGGATCGAGTCCCGCATTGGGCTCCCTGCTCGGCAGGGAGTCTGCTTCTCCCTCTGCCCCTCCCCCCTCTCATGTGCTCTCTCTCATTCTCTCTCTCTCAAATAAATAAATAAATATTTAAAAAAAAAAGAAAAGAAAAGGATAAAAAAAGATATCCATGCACACCAACCAAATGAAAGTTGTTATAGTCATATAAAGAACTCAATGTGATTATTAGAAATAGTAGGACAATTTATAATGATAAGAAAATCTATTTACTATAATGATATAACAATAAAATATGTATGCATCTAATTATAACTTCAGCTAATGTAAAAAAAATAGAACTAGAAAGAGAAATAGAGAAATCTACAAATAAGTTTAGAAATTTTAAAGCATCTTTTTGTAACTGATAAGTGAAGTAGGTACAAAATTAATAGGAATACTGAATATTTCAATAACATTCAAATATTTGTTTGTATGTGTAGTCATATACATATATATATATAACTAGTGTATATATACAGATATATATATGTGTGTGTGTATTATACAAAACTCCTAGGAAATAAGAAGAAAAAGAAAAAGAAACCCTTCCCAACTATTTTACTAAGTCAGCATTACTTTGGTATCAAAACTTGAAATATTACAAAGATAGATCATTTATCTCTCTCATAAACTTAGATATAAAAATCCCAAGCAAAATAGCAAACTCAATCCAATACTATATAAATGGATAATACATTACAAAAATGTGCAGTTTATTCTAAAAATCAATAAGTTTACCACATTAATAAATAAAGAAAAATATGTGATTATCTTAGGAGCAGAAAAATCATTTAATATAATTCAGTACTTTTTCATAATAAAAGATCTTAGCAATCTAGGAATTAGAAGGGAATGCTGTTTAGTCTGGAAAAGGGCTACATAATTTTTTTACACCTTTTTACACTTTTACAAAAGTGCTACATAAATATCATATTTAATGTTTAAATATTGATTCATATCTCTGAAATCAGAAGCTAGATAGGGATACTGGTTACCACCACTTTTATTCAACTTTGTATTGACAGTCCTAACTAGTGCAGTTAGGCAAGAAAAAAAGAATAAAAAAACTATAGGAATAGGAAAAAAATTAAGCTCCTATTTTTTGTTTTAGTGATGACCTGATTGTATTTATAGAAAAAAAAATTTAAAATCTATAGGTAAACTATTAGAATTAGTGTATGAACCTAAGTAGATTACTGGACTGCAAAACTCTATACAAAAAATCAATTGTATTTCTACACATTAAGAGCAACTATTGAGAAAGCAAAAAATTAAAAATATGTTTTACAATAGCTTCATAAAACAACAAATACACAGAAGTAATTCTAACAAAAGATGGGAGATTTTTATATGGAAAACTATATAGCCACTATTGAGATAAATTTAAAAGACCCCAATATGTCAAAATTTACCATGCCAATGATTGGAAGTTTCAGTATTATGAAGATGTGAATTCTACCAAAATTGATCTACAGATTCAATACAATCCCCATCAAGATTCTTACAGGTTGTTTTGTCAAAAAATGAGAAGGTGGCTCTAAAACATATATACAAATGCAAAGGCAATATTATAGAACCAAATTGGAAGACCTACAGTTATACATACAAAATTTATCAGAACACTCCAGGAATTAGGACTTTGTGGTATTGGTACAAACACTCCAGAAATTAAGACATTGTGGTATTGGTAAAAATATTTGATTTAAGGTAAAGATAGCACTGAAAAACAGGATAGACATGTCGGTTTTGTTCAAAAAAATGATTTTAGGTCAACTGGATGTATAAATGGAATAAAATTAATCCTTACCTCTCCTATAGAGCCTACACAAAATCAGTTGGTAGATTGTGAGAAAGTACCTTCAAGATTTCAGGGGTAGACAAAGATTTCTTAAATAAGAACACAAAAACCTCTAAGCTTGAAAGATACATCAAATAATTTACTAAAATAAAATTTTAAAAATTTGTTAATCAAAATCAAGCCACAAAATAGTGGAAATTTTACATAGTACATGTGATCAATAGAGGACATATCTCCAGATTATATAAAGATTTCCCCCAAAATCAATAAAAATACTGTTAGCCCAGTGAAAAATAGGTAAAAGAATTGAGTAAGTACTTTACAAACGAAGTTATCAAGAAGACCTATAAACATATCAAGGGTGCTCAGCCTCATAAGTCATCAGAGAAATGCAAATTACAATCACAGTGAGACACTACTACACATCAGAATGGTTAAAATGATATAGTCTGACAAGCTTAAATGTTGATAAAGATGTGGTGTGACTAGAATATCCTACAGTGCTTGGGGTATGAATTGGTGCAACCATTTGGAGAAGCTCTTGCCTTAAGACACTGGATGACTCAGCAATTCCAATCATGAGCAAATACCCAAAATAAACTCTTACATACATTCACCTGAAGATAAGTGCCAAAAATGTATTTCTTAAAATAGGATGAAACACAAATTTGTGGCTTCTGATGTGCAATCCATGTGCAAATATCATCAGTTAGAGTTTCCATTTGATTCCATTTGAAAAGTCACACTGAAGAAAAAAAAAAAGCTCCTGTTAACTGTAACAAATATAAAAAAGGCTTCCTCAAATGTCATTAAAAATCAGAATGTGCTTATTGGCAACTATAGTTCCCCCTTGCCTAATATTTTTCATTTCCACCTCTAAATACTCTTAAACAAGCCTAATCCTAGACCTTTAATAAGGATCACTGATCAGCACCACACGTGCCAAAAAGACATGCTAATGGCTCTTTAAATACAAGCCTATTTAAATCACTATTTATCAGACTAGTCAAACTGATTTCTCTGCAGTTCCCAGAGTATTATGACCAGGATTGTGCCTGTGAAAACAGTCTGTGTTGTAACCTCTCAGAAGAACACATCCTTTACCCGGGCCTCAAACTATTCCCACAAAGATCCAAGGAATGTGAGGTCTCAACTAAAAAATAAATCACAAAACCTTCTGCACAGGGAACTTGGCCTTGTAGAAACTGCTACCACAGCCACCAGAGAGAGAGAGAGAGAGAGAGGGAGAGAGAGAGAGATTGAAAGAGGGAGAAGCACAGTCCAAATTTAAGCCTACTAAGTGGCTTGTGAAGCGAGGTCACGTGGGAGTACCCTAGCTGGGAAAGCCAAGATGTGCTTCTCTAAAGAGAGGTGGTGTTTGATTTCCACCAAGACTTATAGGTAAAGAATCACCAAAATATTGCAAATGTAGTAAAAAATATGATACCCGTCCTGAATCTCAATCCTGCCCCTGGTTTACTGCTTTACCACATACAGGGGCCCTGGCAAATCATTACCAGGCCTCCTTTTAACGATGTGACGCTTGCCTGTGAAGATGTCGGAAATCTGGCATACTCTTGTTTCTTCTCTCTTTTTGTCTACCTCTCTTTCTTTAATTCTTCTCTTGCCCCCCTTTTCCCCAGTGGGTATGAGAATGAGGCCTACTATTTTATTCCATTGATTAGTAGTTATGTAACCTTGGAAATGTCACTTGGCATGACTCCTATATATTTGATTGGTTATTATGTCCTGGTGATAACGAATCTGAAGAAAATGAGCTGGTTAAATTGAACACATATAATAAAACCAACTAGAACTTTTTTTAGTTATACGTATAAGGAAATTTTCATCCCTCATAAAAAAATTAGAAGTTGTTGAAAATACTCAAGGTGTGTTTACTCATATCTCTATGAGTAAGTTTGAAACTTCAAAAGCCCTGAAGGGTGTGAAATAAAATTGTGATATGGGTCCAGTACAAGTTTTCTTGCCCAACTGACCATTCATGAACCACTTTAAGTGGCACATTAGTTCTGTGGATTTCCTATGAAGCTCAGGCTGATTTGGAGTTCTTTATTGTTGTTGTTTTTAGTTTAGTTTTATTTTTTAGTAAATGACCAGGGCTTTGCCAGGCTTTGAATCAGATTCCAGGAGTTTATAATACTGTAATATTGTTGAGGTGAGCTTTGGAACAATTTTGTCTTCTACATTTGATCTAATGTATAAAAAATGTAAAATCACCCCCCTTTATAAGTTGCTGCTTTATGGTTTCAAAACACTACAAACATCCATAGTTTCTTTTTTTTTTAAGATTTTATTTATTTATTTGAGAGAGAGAGACAAAGAGAGCAAGAGAGAGGGAGAGAGAGCACAAGTTGGGGGGAGAGGGAGAAGCAGGCTCCCACTGAGCAAGGAGCCCAATGTGGGGCCCGATTCCTGGACCCTGAGATCATGACCTGAGCCAAAGGCAGATGCTTAACCAGCTGAGCCACCCAGGCGCCCCACATTCATAGTTTCTACATAATATCAGTCTTCATATGGAAGAAAATGCCTAGAGAGTCCTAAAAATATTGAAAGCCACACATTGTACTCCTTCAAGATGAGATTCCATGTCCATATTAATGGACAGCTTTTATCTAGTATCTGACCTCCTCTATCTGTACCCATTTAGCCATTATAGGTGCTACAAATAGCAGAATTTGACAACAGCCTTTTACAATGAGTGTCCAAATAAGGTGGGGAAAAAGTACAATGATACACGATGAATGTGTGAATTCAGTTCTTCTAACTACATGGAAAATACTCAACTATGGTAAATACAAGCAAATCCAAACACGGTCTTACGTTTTTCTTAAAATGAGGTTATAGTTATCTATTTTAAATAGCTTTTCATGAGACATTTATTCAGATGACATTTTTAGTCTATTTTGGAATGTTATTAATACCAGACCTGCTTATATGGAATGCAAGATTAACAACATTCCTGAAAGCATAGAAGAAGCTTTTCATTCATATGTTATTGTTATAAGAGAAGCAGATGTTACAAAATTTCAGAACTTGCAACCCAGCTAATCATTTACAACTTCATCATCCAAAAATTCATTTATTAGTAGTTTTAATATTTTAGACCAGCAAATATTGCTGTAGTCTGAGAAGACATCATATGATGTCATCTGTAAAAATATAATTGCTGTTTTCTGATTGTACCAGGCCAAACTGTGGGAACTTCCACTCTTTCTCCCCCCTTCTGGGAACAGAATTAGTGTTTTTATTATGACAAAATAGAGAGAAGAAAACAAGGCTCATGGGTTTTCAAGGCTCATCGTTTATTTAATCTTTCAAAACACCTCTTCCTTGGAACAGAAATTAAGTAGTAACTATTGAGAAAAGCGTTGCTTCAAGATAGAGAGACCATGGTGTTCTGCTGCTCCCTTTGGCTAAGGATTATTTTCTGATCCATTTGGAGGCTCTGGAGAGTGAGCTATGGTAGACTCATTAAGGAAGATTATAGCAATCCAACTTGGAAAATGGGGTAGAACTTTATTGCCAGCTGGAGATGAAAGATATTTCTAGTTCTTACAGCAATCAAAGTTCAGAAACAGTAAAACAAACAAAAAATGTACAACTGGTAGACTATTTTGCTGCTGGAAACTAGACAAAGTTTCCTTTTACTGGAGAGGCTACATTTTCTCGATAGTTTAGCAAATGATTTTCCCCTAACAATTGGTAACACATCACATTAGCCCAGGAAAATCTTGATCCAGCTGAAGTCCATCATATTTCTACACCCTGTTGGCTTGTGTAATAGTAAGGACTTCCATCACCCAAATGGCACATATTTAGCTTAAATGCCCCTTTCTTTTTAATTTTACACAATCCACCCTGGTATTGTTTTTTTTTTTTTTTTTTTTGCGAGAGAGAGAATGAGAGACAGAGAGCATGAGAGGGAGGAGGGTCAGAGGGAGAAGCAGACTCCCCGCCGAGCAGGGAGCCTGAGCAGGACTCGATCCCGGGACTCCAGGATCATGACCTGAGCCGAAGGCAGTCGCTTAACCAACTGAGCCACCCAGGCGCCCTGGTATTGTTTTTATGTTTATTATTAATGTTGTTTTCCTCAAGCTTCCATGTATCATGTGGCATTATTTGCTTTCTTCTCTTACCTGAATTCTTTGTCCCAGAATACCTTCTCACTTTATAAACTTCTTGAATATGAAGTTATCCTATTTGTACGTCCTTTTTAAAGAACACTAAGCATGTCACTTTTACATAGCAACTACTCAGTAAAAGTTTATTGAATAAACAAAAGTATGCTTTCCTGAATGAATAAATGAATAGGTGAATCTATTTATGTGTGTTCTTTTGTACTAAGGGAGATTGAAAGACACTGTTAAAATGGATAAAATGTCCACCATGGTAGCATTTAATTACTATTTCAATGTATTTAGTCTTCATATGTTTGGTTTAAATGAAATTATCGATGGGAATGTTCCAGGAGAGTCACTGTTTAGGATCCTCACATAAGTTAACAGGAAAAATAAATTTAAATGCCAAATCATAAGATTTAATAAGCTAATGTTGCTAAATTACTTAAGTGTGCCTGACACATAGCAAGCACTAGACAAGATCTTATCAAATAAAGTAGATCACTGACTGATCTCAGTGATCACTGAAGAAATAGCTTGCATATATTCTTGTGCACATAATCAAGAATCATAAATGAAAGACTGAAACACAGTAGTTGACACAGAGTAGGTTTTGTATTACAAAATCATAATTTTATGTTTAATGAATTTATGTTGAATTGAACTAATTTTGTAAAATTAGTTTTAAAAGGTTGAAATCTAGACCTGAAGCTTCTGCATTGATCTGAAATTTTATTTCCTTATTCAACCTATTCTTTTTTCTCCTCATGGAAGCCATGATTATAGTGGTTATTCAATAAATATTCAAAGGAAGTAACAATTAAGTCCTCCACCTATACGTATTCTTACAGAGAATCACTTATCTTTTGAGCTCAACTTCCTATCTAACTTTATATAGTCTTGACTTCACCTTCTAGACTTTCTCCTGCACTAAAGCAATTCCTGACCCTTAATAAGCCATATGAATTATTATTTATTGTCCGCTCATTGTTTACCTTTATTGCCAGGTTCAGTTTACATCCATTAGAAGAGCTAACTAAGTACGTTGCCTTACCCTGGGCTGAGCTCCTGAGGACACTTAGAATCACAGGGAACAGGAAAGTAAGTGAAAGGGGATGCCCATCAAGAACAGAATTGCACTCAAGGATATATTGCAAAATACCAGTAGAGAAGAAATGTTACACTGGTCAAATTGGAGAGATAAATGTAGACCATAAGCAAGAAACAAATGAGCAGGGTAAATCATGGAAGGACATATGAAGAACTGTGAGGAAAGAGGGTCCACTAATTTGTTAATAACAAAATTGGCTTTGCTAGAGTTGGAATTGATGCTTCAACTTGAATTAAGGCCTGACGTTTAAGGTAGAGTCTTCTCAAATACATAGTACCTCCAGAAAATAAAAGGCATTTATTAAAAACAAAAAAAAAAAGTGTTCAATATCTTTTATGTGCCAGGATTAGAATCTGTATATGCAAATAAACAAAAATAAGTCCTTAAACAGTTTACATCCCAACAAGGAAGTCACACATACAAAAAAATAATTATATAAATTCAGGGCATGATGCGAATACACAGAAGGGACAATTCAACATATTCTTGGAGCTTGATCAATAAGGATTTACCTAGCGTAGTGACATTTAAGATGAACTCTAACTATCCTTTTTAACCCAATTTCAGCTAGACCCCCCATAGCTACTTGCTAATGTTTCTAGTCATCTCTAATGCGATGCTTGTTGCATTTTCTATAGCAATTAATAAAAAATGCTTCTGGCTTGGGGCGCCTGGGTGGCTCAGTCGTTAAGCGTCTGCCTTCAGCTCAGGTCATGATCCCGGGGTCCTGGGATCGAGCCCCGCATCGGGCTCCCTGCTCAGCGGGAGGCCTGCTTCTCCCTCTCCCACTCCCCCTGCTTGTGTTCCCTCTCTCGCTGTGTCTCTCTCTGTCAAATAAATAAATAAAATCTTTAAAAAAAAATGCTTCTGGCTCACCCTAAGGTTTCCATCTTTATCCTCACCCCCTACTCTTGTGCAGATCTCTCCCACCATAGTTCTGGGTGAAGGAGATCTTCCAGCATAGACCTTTTAATTCTTGTTTTTAATTTGATCACAACATTTGCTATTTTCATCTGTTTCTCTGTATAGACCCCAGCTTCAAAAGGATTTGGCCTCTTCTTTTTTAGTCCAAGGTACATCTTTCCAAATAAGACTTACTCTTACCTACATTAATCAGGACATGGTTCTTTCAATTACTTACTCTTTCTCTTACATTTATAATCTTTCTCTGTTTGTTGACTACTTCCCCTGTACCATCCACTGTGCTCAGGCTATTTCTGTTAAATCTGATAAACTTTTAACCTCCTTTGTTTCTTGGACTGACTTTTGAGGAAAGTAATCCAATTCACTGCCTTTGTTTGTTCACTATCAACCTATTCAGTAAATGGCTTGGTGTCTGCCATCTGCTTCTGTCCGTCTATTAGAACCTCTCTGGGAGGCCACTGATGATCTGCTTACTGTTTACCAATCACTGTCTGTACCAGTAGAGAAGAAATGTTCTCAGTCTCAGTCTTTGGCCTCCAAGTAGTATCTGTTCCTCTGAACTATCTCCCCTTGAATTTCATTTCCTCATGACTTGCGCTCTCCTAGGCTTTTCTTTTTTTCTTTTCTTTTCTTTCTTTTCTTTTCTTTCTTTTTTCTTTTCTTTCTTTTCTTTTCTTTTCTTATCTCTGTCTACTCAATATTTTCCTCTTTCACTGACTCAGAAGACCTTTGAGATAAAGGCAAGCTGGAACTACTTGCATTGCTCAGTCTGCAGGGTGTTTAGCCTGACTATATTTATGTATTTGGTAAATACTTTTTATATAGTGCTTAACATGCACCGGGCCATGCTCCAAACACTAACACTTTGAATTCTCACAATAACCCTATGAAGATTAAAAAACAGAGAGACTGAGGCACAAAGAGTTTAACCGACTTGTTCAAGGTTGTAAAGATAGTGTTTTGACTGGCATTCTGGCCTGGACGTTATGACCTTAGAAATTATGCTGCCTCTGGCATTGCTGCATATTAACACAAACGTGCCTTTTCTGGGAAGTCTCGCTACCCAAATGTATTCTACTATGTCCCAAACCAGTTCTAGGCATCTGTGTCTCTCCACATACTCTATAATGTGGACCTACTCTAAAGGAGCTCTTAATCATGTCCACCAAAAAGTCACTGGATACAGTTCAGGGAGTCCATTAATTTGGATAAGAAAGGACATCTAAGTAACTTCTAAAGGAAATTTAATATTTCCTTAAAATAGTCATATAGACTACAAAGCATAGTGGTATTAGCAACACCATTAATTTGGCTCAGCTGGAAAACATAGACAGTTTATGTCACATTAAATATTGCTTAGAGTCATCATATTGAAATTATGGCAGTTGCTAGACGAACCACTAGATCTTATTGTATTAAATGTATTAAAAGGCAAACAGTTTTATTAATATATCACATTTTAAATTATTTTGATAGCTCTATTTCAAACTAATTGATCTTTATTTTAATTTATGTATTTTATTTTATGTATATAAAATCATTATTCTGAGAAGGGGTCCGTAGGCTTCACTAAAAAAGTCAAAGTGCTCCATGGTACAACATAACTTGGAAAACTGCTTCAGTCTTCTCTACACTTATATCTTCTCTGTTCTTTCTACCCAGTCAGATTGGATTTATAGTGATAACACTTGGATACTTATCTAGAATTCTATCCTTTCCCAAACCCAGAATCGTATTTTCAACATTCTGCTAGACTTTGCCTGACCACAAACTTCTCAATCTCAAATAAGAGGATCCCTCAACTACCTTCACTAATATTCTTCTCTTCCTAGTGCCCACCTGTCTATGACTAGCATTTCTATATTTTCTGTTGTTTAGACTAAAAACTTGGCAAACACTCTTGATTCTTTGCTGTTCATTTTTAGTTCCAATAAAATATTTTTGTGGTTTTTTTTCATTGTCTTCCTGATAATTCATGTATTTGTCTTTTTTTCATTCTAGATATTACTACCTTCATTTTTTGTCGCACTTGGACAAATGCAGTAGTCTCTCCTTGCTTTCTATTTCCCTCTCTTAATTCTTGTTCCCACCTCCAGAACTCTAAGTAGAATGTCATAGAAATAATGGCTGTCTGTACATCTCTTTATAGACATATATATATATTTAACTATAAAGTACAACTTAAAAAATACATTCAAGTATCAAAAAAGAAAATAAAAATCGATACAACCCTACCTTTAGAGGTATTTTAATCAAGTATTTTAAAAGAAATTAATATATGTTACATATATATTATATATGCTATAAATATATATAATCACCTACAATTTTTAATAAACATATCTTTGAGTGATTTCTTGTGTCATAAACTTAATATTTAATTGCAATACAATATACTATAATTCGTATAGCTGCTGCTCTATTTTTTTTTATTTGGATTGTTTCTAGTTAGTGCAATTACAAATCACCATGTTATAGCTGTTATTTAAAATTGTCTTTCCATGATCCCTTCTTGTGGAAATCCAGAAATTTTTGAAATCCATCTCAAAGGTCATTAAGTCTCTTCTCTTGCTCTCTCCACATACCCCAACCATATAGAAAACTCTACAAGAGTATATCATTCCTTATTTGGTTCTGTCTCTTCACACATTGTGGGTGACACAAGGAACATTAAGCTTCTGGAGCAAAGGTTAAAATCTGTCAGGGGCCATTGGGCATCTTACACTTTGAATTCTCACACCCAGTAAATGAAGTTAGTAAGAAATGCCTGAGGAAAAGTTGAGAGGCAAAAAATAGTTTCTCAGTTGAAATAGTTACACAGTAAAGTTAATGTACTTATGATTCCATAGCAGAAAAATAAAAAGCTTCAAAGTAACCTCACTAAAGAATAACCCTCTTAAAGAAGAAAAAAGAGAAAATACAGGTTTTTACCATCATCCAGAATGCTTAACAGTTATAAAACACACACACACACACACACATACAAACTGATTAATGATTTCACACAAACAGGGAGTTTCTTGAATGTGTGTTAATCTGGTATTCGTTGTTTTTCTTCTAAAAGATCAAGAATATTAAATTCCTTCTTAACTCTGCAAAAGGAGAGAGAGAACAAGAAAGTAAGACAAATGCTGGGCAGATGTAAAAGCAAGGTATGTTCAGGAACATCAGTGAAAGATAATGTCAGCATTTTGCAGATGAGAAGAAAGAGAATCTCTTTTGGTTTTTATATCTTCTGCATCTCTATAAAAGTTACAGGCTCACAGATCATAGAATATATAAATAAATCTGAAAAGACTGTTGTTTAAATACTATTCAGTTGCAGTCAAGGAAACTGAGATTATATTTAACTGTTTGGCAATTTGTATGGTTTATTTCATAATGCATTTTTAATCTTTTTTTATAAGTTTTATTTATTTGTTCATTTTAGAGAGAGAGTGCTTGTGAGGAGCAGGAGGAAAAGGAAAGCCTTAAGCAGGCTCCACGCCCAGCATGGAGCTGACACAGGGCTCCATCTCACGACCCTGAGATCATGACCTGAGCTGAAATCAAGAGTCAGATGCTTAACTGACTGAGCCACCCAGATGCCCCTTAATCATTTTTTTAAGAGAAATCTAAAATGAAGAATTTTTTAGATAGATACTGCTACAGATGGGAGTGTTAGAAACCACTTAAAGTTCTGGTATTCAGTGTGGGTAGAAGAGAAAAACAATACCAACTGCTGCTTATTGAGGTCTATTCCAGTTTGGGTATGTTACACATTTACAGATGTATTAGGAAATATATTCCACCATGTAATTAATACTAATTTCTGCTGACACTCCTCTGTCCAAATTTGGGTGGGAATAATGCTACCAAAATATAATATTTCTTGATATCTCCACTCCCTATGACAGATGATTGTATTTAATTTTAAAGACTTCTAAAATTATTTTATTATAACTTAATAAAGCATTACTGTATTGAAAAGAAAGGAATAGTTTGATGTGGCCAAGTATTTCTTTAAAGTGCCAAAGCTTGAAGGAAAGAAGCTCTACTTCAAAGTCAACTAATAGATGCTAGATTAAAGAAGGAATGTAGGCTCAGATTAAAATCTTTGAGAAGGAATGAATTATTGAGGGTAATGGGGGTAGGGCAAAATGATAGGACTGCCTTGCAGGTAGAGCGTAATTGAGACGAAATATCAGAGAAAAATGCTCAGCAAGTTCACACCTTAAAAGACACTTTATTAAGAATCTGGTGAAACATTTAGTATGGACCAACTGACAGAGATTTCATTGTACAAGTTCTAGTATGTGTCGTAGTTTTTGGCGTTTTTGCTATTTGTTTTTAGTTTTTTCCATCATTGTATTGTGCCAACAGATTGGTCTCTTATAACAGTCTTCAGAATCACACTGATTACTGTTTTTATTCAGCATGATGTATTAATTTAAGTCATTCTCAATTTTTCAGTAGAGACAGTAGAGACAGTTATTGTACAAGCAATACAGAATTTTCTATGATATATAGATATTAACAAGGAGCAGGACTTCCCTTGAGCCTATGAAGTAAAAGAGAAACTAAAATCATAGTCATTCTAGGTATACTTAATAGAGACACAGAGCATATCAGGCACATCACTTCCTCCTCATACCCTCAGGAGACCCCTGTCAATACTCTTCCCTGAGGAAGGTGATGGGAAGAAAGGGTGTTATCATTTCTGGAACCCTGGAGTACTGTCTTCCATGTTTTCTCCCTATGAAATGATGCTTTTCTCCAAAGGTTAGCTGTCTGAAAATGATTTTTAAATGATCACTATAATCAATAAACTGTGTCAACAGCCAGTATGTACATGAAGGCCAAATACTAATATTGATAGATAATAAATTTATTTATAAATATTATTTATAAGATTTGTATGAATTTCTGACTATACATTAATCTGTTTCATTGATGTTAAAATCTGCTTCATCAACTGTTAAAGATTTATATTAAAAAAATCTTAGAATTTTGACCATGAGAAATGTTAACATGTCACCAGTTTTGTGTTTGACACAAATCTTAGTATTGCTAATATAATTTTGTTTGCTTTGTATCTGTTACAGGTACAGACTTAGGCAAAATCTGCTTCAATAAAATTTATATTTAATATTGATAAACAACATATTGATATCTCAAGAGTTTGGTTATTGAACTTAGTAAGTGTTGTATTTGAGAAGAGTCAATTATTTATTTATTTATTTATTTATTTATTTATTTATTTTTTAAAGATTTTATTTATTTATTCGTGAGAGACAGAGAGAGAGAGAGAGGCAGAGGGAGAAGCAGGCTCCCAAGGAGCAGGGAGCCCGACGCGGGGCTCCATCCCAAGACCCTGGGACCATGACCTGAGCCGAAGGCAGACGCTTAACCATCTGAGCCACCCAGGCGCCCGAGAAGAGTCAATTATTAATTGTATGTATAATGAACTAAGATAATAAGTTTTAAAAATTAATATTTTAATAATACTTATTCAGAACTCCCAGAACAGCAAACATCATGCTGGTACAACTAGTTAGGGATGATTGCCTTCATTTTTTATGGGTCCTTTTGTAAAAACATACAAAAATATAACCTCTAACAGGAAAAGGAGACATGGTAAGACAAATATAGTCAGTTTCTGATTAGATGCAATTTCTCTTTGACCTAGAGGATATAGGCAGGAAAGAACTCATGTAGAGGAAGCAAAAAGGAAAGACTGAGATCATGAAAGAAAAACTTTCAATTCACTATTTTGTTTGGATCCAGACCTAAAGAACCTTCATGAGCAAATCCTTCAGTGAAGGAACAATAGCCTTTGCTATATATTTCCTAGTGATAAAAATTCTTTGTTTTCAAAAAGTTCTGAAGTGCCAATATGATGTTCTCCCCAACTTAAACTAAAGTTAAGAATGCCAAGTATGTGACAATAGATACGATAGCATTTTGTTATTCTTGTGAATAATTTTCAAAAAACCTGAATATTCAATTCTGCTAAGCAAAACCAGTGATTCCAATCTGATTATGTTTAGTCTACAGCTCATCTTTGGGGCAAGCACTTTAAGAACATATGTCAATTATTAGCTGAAAAACTACTGTATGCCAGAGATTTAGAAACTTTAAAAATACTGTAGAACTCATCTCTAGTTACTGTAACTAATATAACAATAACACAAAAAGAAATTTTTACTATAATACTTCCAAAAAGAAAATTCATGGCTACAAATCACCCATTTTTTACTTTCTGTATTTACCATTTTCTTTTCAAAAGAATCTGAAATAAAATAGGCTCAACTCTATCATCATCATCTTGACTCATGGCCTTCACTGCAATTACCACAGTGAATTTGTGCCAAAACTACAGACTTCTCTGACAGTGTAATATTTGAGGTGGTATACGAAGACTTTGTCTATACCGATGGTAGTTTCAGAACCCTAATTGTCTAGCAAGATCATTTCTAGGTCTTTAACCAGCATTCTGGGCAAAATGGCAATGTGAAGTTTTTTCTACTACTTTTCACTTTCTTCCTCCTCAGGTACTGCTTACAGCACCAATCTGTGCTCAACCCTCCTTGTAAATCCACTCACAGAGGACAGAGTCTCTAGGTGGCCTCTTGATTTTCAAAGCCACCCATCCCTTTGTGATTTATCTAGGCCCAATCTTTCTAAAGTAACTGCTGATTCCCACAGTTTTGTTTCTATATATATGACAGGAAGATTAATTAAAATCAATGTAGATTTCACTTTCTAACCTGGATCTTGATATACTTCTTTTAGCTTCCCAATCTGAATTTTGTTCTCTGTTTTTTTTTTTTTATCACTATGGATAATTGTGGATGTTATCAATAGACATTTTGATTGTTAGTGAAAACTTAGAGTGGTTATGCTTCAGACATCAAAAATAGCTGATGTTAATAAATTAATAGCTAGCATATTTTGAGCATTTAGTGTATTTCAGGTGCATAAGGTACTCTATACATATTATCTCACCTAAAACTTGCAACAACTCTTGGGTAGGTAGTATTATCTGTATTTTATATTATATTATGTTCCCATTTAAGTCTTAATTTTATTTAATTGTTCCAAAGTTTTGACTGAAGCAAAAGAAGCATCCAGTATTCTCCCATTCACCCTTTCTTGGCATTGTGCTAAGTGTTTCAGACTCAGTGGAAACCTCAAAGTTTCACAGTAATAATAGATAGGAAGAACATGGTCCCATTTTGACCATTTGTGCCTGTAGTCTCAGTGTGACCATTTATTGTTCAAACCAGGGCACTTGAGATTGAAAGTGTTCTGCTTTAGACAATAAATTATGTGGTCACCTCGATAATAGCTAACATTTATTATATGAGAGAAACATCTTAAATACTTTACATGTAACGTATTAACTTATTTAATTCTCACAACAACTTTTTGAGATACATACGATTATTATAGTACTTCTTTTACGAATGGAGAAGGTGAAGAACAAAGAAGTTTAGTCAGTGCTGGAAGGCACATAGGTAGTAAAAGTTATAAACCCAGACCATGTGGCTTCAGAGTCTGTTTAATTTTACCAAGTTTGAAAACTTTTCATTATAAACTCTTATATTTTTGAGCTCTCATCCTACTATTGTAAATGATGACATGCCTTCAGTCTCAGGTTAGTCTCTTCCTGAAATCATCTCTCCTTGCCACTCTGCTTCCAATAATGACACCCCCATTCATTCATTCACTTAGCCAACGTAAGCAAAATGTGCTTCAGCTCAACACCGTGTATGCAGCCTGATCTTCCACTCACTTACAACTTTACAGTCATCTTTGACTTCTTCCATCCTCCTAAATGCAAATTTTATAAATTCTTCTCTGGAAGTCATGAAAGTCAAAAATTAACCAGATAGCTATAATCTAACAATTAAAAATAACAAGTGTTGGCAAGGATATGGAGAAATGGAGCCTTCATGCACTGTTGGTCAGAATATAACATGGTGGAGCCCCTTTAGAAAAAAGATTGACAATATCCTGAAAAATTAAAAGCAGAATTTCCATATGACCCAGGACTTCTTCTCCTAATTATATTCCCAAGAGAACTGAAACGTATGTCCAAACAAAAACTTATACGTGGATATTCATAAGAGCATTATTTGTAAGAGCCAAAAGTAGAAACAACCCAAATATCTGTCAGTTGATGAACAGATAAACAAAATGTTGTGTATCCATACAGTGAGCCATACAAACGAATGAAATATACTAAGTAAAAAAAATCCAGACACAAAGTCGTATGTTATGTGATTCTATTTACATGAAATGTCCAGAATAGGTAAAACCATAGAGACAGAAAGGTAAGTGGTTGCCAGAGGTTGAAGATGGGTGATGGTGATTGACTGCTAATGTGTATGAGGTTTCTTTTGGGAGGGATGAAATATTCTGGAATTAATTAGTGGTAATGGTTGCACAATCTTATGAATATACTAAAACCACTGAATTGTATACTTTAAAATGGGAAATTTTATAGTATGTGAAAGAAAGATTAATCAGAGAAAAATGTATGACAAAGTGAAACTTTAATTTTCCTTTCCGATTTTTAATAAAATAAAATAGTAGCTAACATGTTTATTTAAATTTTGGGGGGAAATAACTCATAGTTTTTACAAACTAGATTTGCTAAGTCATCCAATATTATTTAAATTAAGTATCACTATCTATGATTTAATTAGCTTTTAAAGGTTTTGTTTTTGTTTTTGTTTTAAGATTTTATTTATCTGACAGAGAGAGGGAGAGCACAAGCAGGGGAAGTAGCAGGAAGCGGGAGAAGCAGGCTCCTGAGAAGCCTACCTGGGGATCGATCTCGGAATCCCGGTATCATGACCTGAGCCGAAGGCAGATGCTTAACCGAGTGAGCCACCCAGGACCCTCTCTAATTAGCTTTTTTTTTTTAATGTATTTTTTTAATTTTATTTATTTTTGAGAGAGAGAGAATGACAGAGAGAGAGAGAATGAGAGGGGTGAGGGGCGCCTGGGTGGCTCAGTTGGTTAAGCGACTGCCTTCGGCTCAGGTCATGATCCTGGAGTCTCGGGATCGACTCCCGCATCGGGCTCCCTGCTCGGCAGGGAGTCTGCTTCTCCCTCTGACCCTCACTCCTCTAATTAGCTTTTAAAAATAGTTTTAGAAATTATTTCTATTTAGTCAATTGACTGATAATTGCCATTAAAAACAGCCATTAAAAACGGGCTAATTTTTTCTAAAGACTTTATTTATTTATTTGACAGAGAGAGTGAGAGAGAGAGAGCACAAGCAGGGGGAGCTGCAGGCAGAGGGAAAAGCAGGCTCCCTGATGAGCAAGGAGCCTGATGTGGGACTCGATTCCAGGACCCTGGGATCATGACCTGGGCTGAAGGCAGACGCTTAACGACTGAGCCACCCAGGCTC
The DNA here is from genome assembly GCF_002201575.2 of Neomonachus schauinslandi. NCBI lineage: Eukaryota > Metazoa > Chordata > Mammalia > Carnivora > Phocidae > Neomonachus > Neomonachus schauinslandi. The sequence continues at coordinate 85,648,924 of NC_058406.1, read as the reverse complement.
CCCATGAAAATGGGCTAATTAAAATCTCAGAAACATCATGATAAAGTCAAAATATTATAGTCTGTACAGAAACATTTAAATAAAGTCTTTTGATTTTTAAATTAACATTTTATGTAGTAAATATATAAAAGATAACTTTTTATTATACTATATATTAACTTTAGAGGAAGTTCACACTGTTGTGAATATCTCTGCCATTATCTCACTTTATTTGTAGTATGAGAATAAAACCATCTTATAAAATTATGTTGATTTCTTTTTTTTTTTAAAGAAGTTTGTTTTTTTTTTTTAAAGATTTTATTTATTTATTTGAGAGAGAGAGAATGAGAGACAGAGAGCATGAGAGGGAGGAGGGTCAGAGGGAGAAGCAGACTCCCCGCCGAACAGGGAGCCCGATGCGGGACTCGATCCTGGGACTCCAGGATCATGACCTGAGCCGAAGGCAGTCGCTCAACCAACTGAGCCACCCAGGCGCCCCGATTTCTTTTTTTTTAAAGATTTTATTTATTTATTTGACAGAGAGAGACAGCAAGAGAGGGAAAACAAGCAGGGGGAGTGGGAGAGGGAGAAGCAGGCTTCCTGCTGATCGGGGGTCCCCGATGTGGGGCTCGATCCCAGGACCCTGAGATCATGACCTGAGTGGAAGGCAGATGCTTAACAACTTGAGCCACCCAGGCGCCCCATAAAATTATGTTGATTTCTGTAATGGTCTTGGAAAACCATAATTTTTGTTTCCAGAAACAACCAAAATGTCTAAGGAAACAGAAACATAAGCCTGATGCTCAGTAATCACAAATAAATTGATAAACAAATTGATCAGCTATTGAAAATTAAAGGTCCACTCGATTTAGAGAGGAGCCTTTAAAGTTTTTTGTTGTTTATTATTTCATTATTTATTTAAATAACTACAAAATTAAGTATGATGCCCATTAGTTTCAGTGGGTAGGAATTTAATGTGGACATTTTAAGTTCAATATAAAGGTTCTATTAATAACAATCTAAAGAACGGTATTAAGTGGTGTGACTTAGCTTTAGTTTTTACACGTGGGCTTTTTCTAAAGGTTAACAGCTAACTTTTGTGGTTCCAGTATTACCCTGCCAACTCCCATGGTAGAGGCACAGACAAAGCCTCGTCAGAGCAGAAAGCTTTCTTTTGGGTTTTCATACAGTACTTACTTGCATTCAGCCAAGGTAAGCAAAAATGTGTTTCAGCTCAACTGTGTGGTCAGCCTAAACCGGCTATGGGGCTCTGGCTCTCGTATTTGCAGTCCACCAGCTCCCCAGCTGCAGCTGGGCCTATTCCTTCTAGTTAATAATAGGAGTCAGGTCTACTCTAAATCTTGTTGTTTGTAATGGAAGCAGGTTTTGCTTACTCGGAATTATTTTTAAATAATTTCCCTTGCAACCCAGTTGTGATGAGGCTTTAGTGTCCACTAACATAAGTTCTATGCCTTTGAGACATCTGTGGTCCAGTTCTCCTTTAGACCACAGTGAAAGCATTGATAAGAAGGGCACTTCAGTGCAGAGCTAAAGGCAGGAAAATTCAAGAACGCCTAGTATGTATGTGTGTATATGTGTGTGTGTGTGTGTGTGCTGTATGTGTTTGTGTGTGTGTATATGCACAGATCTCTTGAAACTAAATCTATGCTCCCCTCTTTCTAAAAATAGATATATTATGCTTACTAAATATATATTTATGTTATAAATATAATTTACCATATACATTAAGACACATAATTTATTAATATGTACTAAAGACTATATAAAATGTATATATTATTTTTTAAGAAGGGGAAGCATAGGGGTGCCTGGGTGGCTCAGTCGTTCGTTAGGCGTCTGCCTTCGGCTCGGGTCACGGTCCCAGGGTCCTGGGATCGAGCCCCGCATCGGGCTCCCTGCTCGGTGGGAAGCCTGCTTCTCCCTCTCCCACTCCCCCTGCTTGTGTTCCCTCTCTCTCTCTCTCTGTCAAAAAATAAATAAAAATATAAAAAAAAAAAAAAGAAGGGGAAGCATATTTTAACTTTTCTTCACTCACCTACGCACATAGTTCCTAAGCCAACAAGATAATCTTTAAGGGACAACAGTAGAAACTCCTTAGTAAAAAGTACTATCTAACAGTTCTTAGGCTGTTCTGTTCTCCTTTTCTGTGGAACTAGTGCAAAAGCTTTTTTTTTTTGGAGTAAGTAATGGGGAATACAAGTGACCATCTCAGACACAAAATCCCAGGCATGAGAACCTCTTTCCACAGCAATTCAGTCCTGCCAGACACAGAAGTGTTTCAAGGTTGGGGAGAAATTGTGGTTGTCTATTCTGGTAACTCTGTAGGGAGGGACCAGGGAGAGTTTACCAGCTGACTAGTGCCTTGGTCCCTTTAAGTGGTCCTTGCTTGAGTCCAAATCCAATAGTTCTAGGACAAGAAAATCATTTTTTGGTTTCTCCTTTGCTGTGTCTGTTCTAAGCCTAGGTAAGATGGTTATGGAAATAAGAAAGCCTTACAAAAGACAATAACTAAGTTTTGTCTGTTTTAAATAATTGTTTTAAACAATGATCTCAGATTCTACCTGGTAGAGTAGAGAAAGAGAACTGGGCTTGAAGTTTAAGAATAATTTTGTTTTTTAGTATCAATCATGCTACTTACAATTGAGTGATGTTGTGGTCACTTAACTTCTCTGAGCCTCGGTGTCCTCATATAAAATGGGAACAATACTATGTAACTTGGTATGAGTAATAAATAGGATAGTGTGGGTTAAAATAATCATTTAAATTCTATCTAAATATAAATTTATCATTGTCCTTTGATCCCTTCCCTTCCTTAAATCATCCAGACTCATTTCCTCTTTGGCAATCCACATATTTATCTTTTTATGTTTTGAAGTTTTTATTTATTTGACAGAGAGAGAGAGCGAGCACAAGCAGGGGATTGGCAGGGGGAGGGGGAGAAGCAGGTTCCCCACTGAGCAGGAGCCTCATGCAGGGCTCGATCCCAGGACCCTGGGATCATGACCTGAGCCAAAGGCAGATACTTAACCAACTGAGCCACCCAGGCACCCCTCACATGTTTATCTTTTACATTTTTCTCATAAATGGTAAAAGATGAAACCCAGATATCATGGTCAGCTATAGTAACTATGTAACTACAGATTTTGGCCTTTCTTGATCTTCTTTAAAAAAATGACCTTTTAATGTTATTAAAATGAATATCTTGATTGTAAGTTGCCTCATACGCCTTATATAAATTACTGAAGTGTGAGTTAAAGCAATGCTACTCAGAGTAATTTAATTAATGTTAAAAAGATGATAATGTATGGCATCAATTTCATAATTATCTAATGGCTTAGAATTCTAGGTTGCTTTATAAAATAATTAATTATTTATTAATTTATTTTATGATTTTTGTTGAAATTTCTAAAACCAGTCTTGTGTCTTGCACTGAGCAAGTGCTAAACAAGATTTATTAAATGAATATTGATTTTTTCATACTCAATGTGTTCCAAGATGTTTAAAGCATTTTATAGAAAGACATACAATGTATAAGAAATGTTTTAACTGTAATGGTCTAGTGAGAAGTAAAATAATTTGTTGAATCTATAAATGAATAAATGAACAAGAGTGAATTTGCAACTTAAACTTTAGGGATTGTTCAACATGAGAAATACTTCTCAATTTATTAAGAAAAATTTTAAAACAACATACAGCTCTCAACTGTTATGCATGCCTCAACATCATAAATGGCACTCAGCTGCTATGCAAGCTTTATTAACAATAAATAACTTCTTAATAATAAATCAGAGTCCAAATCCAAAATCAAATTTGAAGGAATTTCTGACTTCATTCTCACAGTAATCAAATTCTTCCATTAACAGTCTGTGACTACACTTATACAAGCAAATAAATAAAAGTGGAGTAGATCTGTCTTTAGACTGTATCGATCAGTAATTTGATTCTTGAAGTTTTCTTGCCTGTTTTATGTGGAAATTTGCAGTCTCACTTACAGGGTTTATTAGCAAGAGAATAAAACATTTTACTTTTTCTTTAATATTTCATATTCCTCCATCTGACACGACTTACAGACATTTTATCTGGGACCTGAGTAGATCATTGATATAAATTATGTATAGACCTGTGTTTATGTTTATTACACACAATCAGTCAGTCCAAATTTATTTCTTGATGACCCCCTATATGCCAGGACTCCTCTAGGTGCTTGGGATTCAGCAAGTGAATGAATATGGCACTCCTCCGAAAAATTATTTGCAAGGAGAAAATGCAATGCTGCATAGTAGAATGCTTTTGTTCGTGTATCATCTTTTTCATAATTAACACATTTCTCACCATAGTCAGTTATAGACTACTAAAGTCATTCACTTCTTGATTGTTTTCTCTTATATCAGTTCAGACATTTTTTTTAGTATTTCCCATGTTTTTAACATACTAGGAGTCTAGCTCCCCTATTTCAAATTTGGTCCCTCTTAAGTTCCATCTCCATTCTGCTAAATTGCTATTGGGCTGAAATGTCTGAATCTTTTCTGGACTCTTTATGGTTATAAAAATACAGTGACCACACAATGTGCTTTGGCACAACAAAGAGCCATTTTTGGTGTGTGTGGTGGTTCATGTCAGTTTAGAAAAACAAACTTTCTATGTCAATATATTATTTTGAGGTGCTATACAGTCATTCCATTCTCTTATTCTGTAATTATAAGATTTCTTAAGATAACTTATGTAAATAATGTCATTATTTATCATAATAATGAAAAGTGAAACAGGTGGATCGCTAGGAAGTAAAATATGTCCATTTACTAGATTGGATATCTTGAATCCATTAAAAAATTACTTACAATATTCAAATCTTTACTAAAATTTAAAAAATGTGGGAATTACCTATAACATAAATATTGGTGCAGAAAGCAGGGCACATAACCATATGTAAAGGAGCTGTATGACATTAGAATACAATACACCAAAATATTAATGATATATATTATATGTAATATAATTTTGTCCTCATACCTCCTGATATTTTCCAAATTTTCTATAAGCATATATTAATATTAATGTATGAAGCTTATGACTGTTTACATAGTAAGTATCTAAAGATGAAAATATTGAAAATAAATACTTTTATAATTAGTAGCACTTTCAAGTAGGAAAGGGTCCCATTTAGGAGTTGATTTATAACTAGTACCACAATTTTTACTTTAACAGTTGATCCCATACAAATATCCATTCATTCAATAGATATTTCTTAAGCTCCAATAATGTGACAGTCACTGTTCTAGGTACTAAAGATGTGTGAAGGAAGGAAGGAAAGAAAGAAAGAAAGAAAGAAAGAAAGAAAGAAAGAAAGAAAGAAAGAAAGAAAGAAAGAAAGAAAGAAAGAAAGAAAGAAAGAAAGAAAGAAA